>NW_026099575.1:16389484-16479080 GCF_025091365.1 Daktulosphaira vitifoliae | reverse complement strand
AAAAAAAAAAAAAAAAAAAAAAAAAACACATCTTAGTAAAACCAATACCTTCTCAGCTTCGCATCGAAGCTAAAAAAAATTATATGTATTTTATAAAAATAATTTAGAATGAAAAAGAAAGCAAAACTAACCCTCAAAACTTTTTAAAAAAATTACGCCTATTGTTTAAATTAATATTTGAAAAAATTTAAATATATATGTTACAGTAAAGAACTGTAAATTTGATTCTGATATTTTCAAATGGCTTATGCTAAATAAATACCAAACTTATGAATTGATAACTTAAAAGTACACCAACACCGTACAAAATTTTTAATCCAAGTCCCTTGGGCTATATATATATAAAGGATTTCATAATAAATGCCACGGGTAAATTAAATATGAACTTGTGATGTCCTGATATCTTACATATATAGATAGTTAGAATTGGATTATAGGTAGGTAGAAATATTTATTGCACCTACCCGAAATTCGTACATGTCTGTGTTCCATGGATATTTTTACTTTTACATGGAAGTTAGTAAATAAAACAAATTTACACATTCAAATGATAAGGTTTTTTAATATGACAGTTTACAATTTTCATGTGTCTATTTGCAAATTACACGACACATTGCATGATAACTCATATAATAATACCCGGATATTCGGATGACGTTTTCGTGTAATTATTATAAAAAGCCGGAAGTAATGAACAATATTTACGTTTTCTACACCGCTCATTGTCTTCTGCTCATTATATTGTTATATTATCAGACATTTAAAAAAATAAAATATTTTAAAATTATTCATAAGACCCGTATTATGTATACTGAAACAACATAATGCATCGTATAGCTAAATATTTACAATAAGATTATGATTTCTAAGAAAAACGGTTTTCACGGGTAAGTAATAAACTGTATTTGTTTTTTACCTGGAGAAGTATTCATTTTGTAAAGTTAAATTAAACTTATTTTCAAAATTAATTTTGAGTAAACAAATGATTCATTATTTAACTATCTGTTAACTTACACTGAAAATTTTACGTGAAAAGAGTATCATCAGCCTTACTTATTTCAAAAAATTTTATATAATTATTATGTTGAATATAATTTATTTTGGAAATTTTTCATTTATTTTGTGTTTCTTAAAAATAACAATTCATATTCCTATCAAATTCCACCGCGTATATCTATATATATTTATAAATTTTAATAAAACACAAAATGAATTACTGGATTCTAATATTAACCACATTATATATTAATATTACTGTAAAACAAATTAATCTGTCTCATCTGATGTGCAGTACGTTTAAGTCATTCAAATTTTTCATTAAGATGATACTTATCTCAATTTATGAAATCGGTGATTTTATTAAATAAACATACAAACTTTTGTTATTGTTATTATTTACCTTGATTAGATTTTTGAAATCTAACGATAAAAAATTTTATTTGTACTTGGTTGTAAAATTAACGTGAATATTGAAAACATCATACTGGCTATGAGAATTTTTGGATCTAGTTGTCCAACTTTCACTCAACTTTAGAAAACTTATAATTATCTTAAAGATCAAACTATCGCACTATCTAAAAAAAATTTAAAAAAACGTATTATCAAAACCCATAAAATTTAAGGATAAAACAAATATTGAATGTAATTGACAAAATAAAGATTTTAAAGTATTATTTTAAAATGCCTAATGGAAGTAATTCTATACATTGGTGTTTTTCTCGTTTGGCTGTGAACACACAATGATTGACAAGTAGATTGGTAAAAAAATAAATGAAACAAATAACTTGTAAGTATAACTATTTATAGTTAGGATACCTGCACTACATCGTTTGGTTGAACGAATGAGGCAAGTGCCAAACATAAGTCAGTTAAAATAGAATCTTTGAGCAATTGATCGACNACCTGCACTACATCGTTTGGTTGAACGAATGAGGCAAGTGCCAAACATAAGTCAGTTAAAATAGAATCTTTGAGCAATTGATCCACTGTGTGTGTGTGTGTGTAAAAACTAAGCTGCTGCCTGATAATTAATGCAGATTTAGCTATTATAAGGTTATTATTGACAAATATTTTTCGTTTAAAAATGGATCTTTTTATATTAATGCGCAGTCAAAATATAATATATATTATTCAGAATAGATCTAAAAAATATATTTTTAACATTTATTCTAAATAGTTTACCTGAACAGTTCCTCTATTTTTGAACTAAAAGTAAAAGTATGTACAGATCATATAATAATACATTTAGTAATACTGTAAAGTAAATTACTCTATAAAATACAGAATGATTGGATTATCATATACTACTCGATAACTCGCAAAATAAATATAATATTGGAAAAAAATGATTCATTTCTTTTAGCTACATATATTTCTTGATTTATCTGCTAATAATTACATTTTTTAATCATCCCTCATAACTTAAAGGGGTATGAACTTTATTTTTTTAAATGGCAACATACATATTTAACCAGCTTATAAAAAAGAAAATCTAATCTAATTATAAAAGTGACTGGTCGATAACCACTTTTGGACCAGTATTTCAGAAGTTATTAATAATTTAAAGTACTGACCAGGATGATGAGGAGAGGTGCTGCATTTTTATCACTAGTTATTTCTCAACCGTACTCTTCTTCCCACCTATGTTTAAAAATGAGAATACCTTCTAATACACGGCTAAATTGATGTTAAAATGTGACTATCAGTGTACAATTTAAAATTAATTGACAAAATTACGTGAGTTAATCAACAAACTCATTAAAATAATTATCAAAGTTTGTCCATGTTAAAAGTAATTTCTATTATAAAATCAGAATTTTCTCCTTAAATTACAATAAAAATGTCAAGTATGTAACAATCGAATGGTCCATTCAAAAAAACAATCAACTTAAAAAAATATTTAATAATACTATAATGTTTCAATTCTATTATTTTTTTTTTGCAAAATATTTTACGAAAATGTATTAATCCAATATAATTTTATTTTAAAAATAGTATTGTCAAATTAATTAAAAAATAAAATCATGTTTGTTTTATTGAATACTTAATTATATTCAGTGCAAATATATTGAATTAATTTTTAAAATTAAATAAAAAATATTTATACCTTAATACTAATTTTATTTGGTCCAAATCAACAATAAAAACAAAAATAATTTTACAAACTTATAATATATTTAAGGTTAACAAAACTAATAACATTTATATTAGGACTAGAAATGATAATGATTTCGGAAATATTTGATCTTTGAATAATTGACCTTTATCGTTTATTTTTTAAACTTGTTGAATAAGAACTGTTAAACCCCAAAATAATGTAAAATCGCTTTTAAAACCTTAACAAAATTTAAAATTTGACATTATAAAAGCAGTTTATATCGGTTAATTTCGACTTTTAAACATTTTTAAAGTTAAATTTTAAGCTAAAATAAGATTTTAAGGTCTCAATTAGATTTTTTAAGATCTCATAAAATTTTAGTTACTGTAATCATTTTCTCAACATTTCAGTAATATGTATATCAAATTTACTATTTTTCAAACTATATGGTCTATTCAATGCAATTATTTGGTGATTGGAGTATTCATGTTTGGCATGAACAAAATTAAAATGTATTTTTATTTCGAAAGTGCTAAGAATTTTTATCCCTTTCAAACATTGATATTATGTACTAGTAAATATTTATATTTTAAGAATAGCTTAATCAAAATGAATTTTTTATCTGTTTTCTGGCATCGTAAGTATGTCGTTCCTCAATTATTATTCATTATTCAATTTTTGTGATTTTTAAAACAAAAAAATTGAACTTCATAAATAAACAACTTTTAAATCTAGAACAATTAATTTAACTGTAACATAAAAACAATACTATTTCTAGTTGATTATTTGATAAACTTAATATTGATTATACATTGTCAGTGTTCCAAAACATTGGATGTTACCTACTACACAATTTTTTAAAATAATAACACACAATTCATTAATTACGTGCTTATAGTGTAAAGTGAAAATATTACTATTGATAGTGACTGTTAACTCAATATCAATTAAATCATAAATATTATTAAAATTTAAAAATATAAAATAAATACTTGGTTTAAAATCTAATCTCACGGATGACTTCAAAAATTTTTTACCCAATTCACTTAGATTTGAAATGTACCTAAATCAGAAATAATAAAAAAATTCATCAACGATTTAAATTTTCTTAAAGAATTATAAATTATTAAATGTTCAAACATTAACAAATTTTTATCGATTATAAAATGATATTAATATTATTCATACTAATATAAATCAATATTGTTTATTATTGCTATTTTTAAACATTGTCATACAATGCATTTTTTTAAAAAGATCCAAACGGCTTGCTTTTTTAATTTAGTGCTGACTCAAGTTCGAGACGACGGAATCATGTGCCCTGGATCTTTGCTTTATGGATCACAGTATATAACAGTGCCGTTTAATTTTTTGAAGTCGACGTACATTTACTAAACATTTTTATTCCCCTCTACAAACGAAAAAAAAATTTATCTTCATTATGTAATCATTTTTACTGGTTATCCCACTTCAATCTTCTCCCTCCTGGCCGCGGGTCCCACAAAATCTAGTGCGGGCACTATTTTTATACCACTAATTTTAAAGAATAGTTAACAAACGTATTTGTTATCATGTTAATAAATCTTAATGACGAGTTTACAATAGTTATATGATAATTATTATGTAATCAAGAGACAAAATAAGTATTAACAGTTTAAATTCAATTAACTATAAACAGCATGATATTAATGCATTTAACATAAAAAACCATTCTACTATTTGTATTAAAGGGAATAAATATGGAAAAAAGAGTAATATATTGTAATAAGTAGCTAGTATGATGTAATAACATGTTACTATTGTTTTTATCCTATCACAGGCCACTGTGTGATACGGCCTATAGAAAAAGCAAAAAAGAATTAAAATTTTAACAAATTTTTGATTACTTTCTTTTACTTTTTATAATCATCTCTTATAACGTAACGGAGTTTCAGCTATTTTTATAAGGCAACATACACATTTAACTAGCTTATAAAATAAGAAATAGTCTAATTAAGAAAATGACTGATCGATAACTACTTTTCGACTAGTATTTCATTACTTATTTTATGTTACCATTAAAAAAAAATAAAGCTCATATATTTTTGTGTTATGAGGGATGATTCAAAAATGTAATTATTAGCAGATAAATCAAGAAATATATGCAACTAAAAATAATCAATATTGTGTTTATGTTATGAGTAATCAAGTTGTTTATGTCAAACTGATCCCTCTATACTGAGTGATTTTTTTATCATATCCCACTAAATTACTAACAGAATAAAAATAATTTAAACATTTTTTTTTTTAATTTACAATAAACACTACGTGATTGTTACAGCGACGTTATAAAAATCCAATTAGCTACCCGTATTTGTAATCCATAGTGTTATAAATGTATATTAACTCAAAATTTTGAAACTTTAAAATTTTATTTATAATTCGAATAAAGTTATATTAAAAATCAAACACCATTCACTACTAAATGAAAAATTCAAACATTTTGTTAAATTCAAAATACGCGTTCTCATTTAAAAAAAAACAAAGTTGACATTTTAACAAGCGAAAGAGATGAACTTAAAAAACATTACATAGTTAATAAATAAAGAATATTATGTGACTAAAGGTAACAAAAAAATTGTTTAAATTATTTTTATTCTGTAAGTAATTCAGTGGGTTATAATAAAAAAATTTCCTGTATATATATATAAATATACATAGGTAACTCTAAATAAAGAAATAATTAATTTTTTTAATTACCAATTTCGAATATTTGTGTTGGTAAAATTAATTGTATAATTAAAATTTCATGAAAATAATTTTAATAAGATAAAAAATTTGTTCGCGACAAATAATTGGCTCATTTAACCGCAGATTTCTCGCGATTTGACAATAAGCCAAATAACTCGTATGTATTATTGTTGTCTTAATACTTTCAGTAGACTCGATGAACTTTTTTGCCACTTAAAATGACAAACCAATGCATGAACTTGAATATTTCCCGTCACATGGCACATACGTGTACCGTAAGATGAAAATGACAAGACAGGAAGAGTTCTAAATTTAGACATGTGGTTGAAACAATATACGCGCCTATGTTCAATAACCTTAAAGCTACCTTTACATTATCTCCTTGCTATAGTTGTTCCCATCTTGTTAAATCTAAAAATGTGATTTTACTCAATAGTTATCAGTCACCACATACCGTGCTATCCCTTTTAAATTTGCTAACTAGTAAGAGTACTTAAAAACACATTTCAAATTTTAAAGAACTATTTATAAAACAAATTATTTCTATATTTTTATCAAACTAAAATACTATAGTAATGTAATTAATTAATATAATTTATGTTTATATCAATGCCTGCTTATAACTAATATTCTTTTTAAATTTTTTTAACTTCTTTATTATGTTTTCTGGCACTGTGAACGTCTATACATTTTTAAAAATATCTTCCTTTTAATTAAATAATTGGATACAGACAAATGAATATTTGTTATACAATTATACCAAAAACAATGCGTGTTTTTGTCACCCATTTAAGTTTTAAGTACAAGAATCATAATTTATGATTTAAATTACATTTATAATGATCATTTAGTCAAACAAGTTTTTAAATTTTTTCCATGATAGGAATCCATAACTTGATTACTTTTATAATATGAGAAATGAAGGGCTAAGTGCAATAATAAACCCACCCAACAAAATATATAAATTGAGATAAAAACACTATCTTATTAAGCATAAATATATTTTAATGCAACACCGCCAATTTATTGTTATTTCTATTATGTTAAGGTTTAATACGCAGCTAAGAAGCTATTAGTTTTATACGCTGTGCTTTTTTTGTCAGTAATACAAATTAGTTAGCTTCTACTGGACTCATATTGCCCATCGATATGTCAAAAGATCATAAATCGTTTTTAATTAAACTTTCAGCCTAATAATTTTTTAAAAATTGTCTACTTCTTAAAAACTTACTCCGATAAGAAATAATTATTCCTTATTGATTCAATAGTTATGGTACTATAAATGATTAATACTTAATAAATATTAAAAATACAAATTTAAGATCTCCAGCTTTTTTTTTTAATATTTATTTATTTTTGTACAAAAATTGGTTATATCTATCATCCAAATATAATAAATCATACGAATTTAATTACTTACAGAAATATATACATATGAACATATATATCTAGTAATTTTATCTATAAGTAAATAATTTTTTCTAAAAAGTAATAATTACTTTTTAGTATGAAAGTAATTATAATAATTACTTTCATCAACAAGTTAGTCATAGTATGAAAATTTGGGAAAAGATATTAGATAAGAGAATAAGAAATGAGACATCGGTATCTAAAAACCAGTTTGGATTTATGCCTGGTAAGTCAACAATGGAGCCAGTATTTTGTGTGAGACAACTTATAGAAAAATTTAGGGAAAAGAAGAAAAAGCTGTGTATGGTATTTATAGATTTGGAGAAAGCGTATGACAGAGTACCGAGAGAGGTTTTAAAGTGAGCATTAATGAGAAAAGGAGTCACAAAAAGGTACATTAATATAATAGAAGATATGTATGATGGCACTTGTACTAGGGTAAAAAGCATAGGAGGAGTATCATGATGTGGGAGATCGTGTCAAGTGGAAGTTTGGGATAAGGGTGGCCGACCCCAAGTAGTTGGGATTAAGGCGAGGAAAAAGAAGACTTTCATCAACAAGTTAATATAGTCATAAATTTTCCCTGAAAATAAAATTTTTGTAGTAGATACATAATTTTTATAGTTTAAAAATAACAAATTAAATTTTATAAGCCATTAACGTACTATTTTGATTTATATATATCTAACCTTGTATCCTTAATCAAAAAATGTCCAAAGTACGTACAAAAATCTTTATTTACAATTCAACATATCATACTAAAAATATTTATAATTTTAAAATTAAAGAATATTACAGCTCTATAATTCGTAATGCAAATATTCTTGAAAGTCAAGTGATACTTTGACACCCCCTCAAAGCTGTTTTTATTCATAATGTCAAATGTATACCTGAAAATAGGTATGTAGATACAAAATTAATGAATGACTTTATTATTTATATAAAATATTTTACTTCAGGATTAATTATTTACATTAAGCCTAAATGAGATATAAAATACGAATTATAAAAGAAAAAGTGAAATACGTATATCGATATACGACATGATAATGTTGCCATCTTAAATTTTGACAGCTTTAACTTATTGATAATCGAATAATATAAAAAGTCTATTTGAACAAAATGTGTTATTTTCAATTGAATAAATCTAAAAATATTGAAAAAAACTAGGTATTACCATTTAAAAATTGAAAGTTCGTATGGTTTTAGGGTATAAATGTTAATAACAGAAAATTATTTTTTGTGTAAAGCAGTTAAACAAAGAACCATTATTGCTTAAAAAAATAAAATTATGATTAACTCTAATATTTATCGTGGTGCGTAGATAAGGAATAGCTCTGTATAAAAAAATCTAACCCATCCTTCTATATATTTATGCACATTTTGGACCCCTTGGAACAATATTCTGGATATTACTCTGATAATAATGTGTTGACGCATTATTAAGTTTTCAAGACAATAATAATTTGTACTGACAGTAGTGTGTTCAGAAATATTTAATTCCTGGAGCTAGTGATAAATAGAATGTTCAGTAGGTAAGGAAGCAGGCCAATTGTTACAAACAATAAGAACATTAGGTACCTGTTTCCTTACTTACTATAAAGAACACTCTGTATATGTTTTTTCCTTAAGAATAAAGTACCTTTAGCCGGTAATCAATATGACATCAATCATTCATCATTGAAATAATTTAGTATATTTTTAATTAAGTTACATATACATATAAAATTAAAAAAGTGATTAGTTAAACAGTAAACAATCTGAATTAAAATTTTTGTATAAATAAAATTTAACAAATTACTAAAAATATTTTCGTGCTTTGTTGTTCATATTTGTAGGTTTGTCTATTTAAAATAATAAAAAATATAGTATTGGCAAAACTGCAGAACACTTAGACCAGAACAACTATGTGTCATCGTGGACAAGCAACATTTATCTCCAACTGGTAATTAATAACGATGTATCATCTTTTATAATTATAAAATATCCAACATTATTTTCTTACACAAAACAAAATGAATTAACAATAAAATTTTAACTCTATTTTTTTTTAACAACTTTAATTGAACTCCTTAATTCCTTCTATGAAACCATCAAAGGAAAATATGTCGAGAATTTTTCAACATAAAATATCTTCCTTGACATACCTGAATATTTGTAATTTAATGAGTTTTATAAATATTATAAAATATAATTTTTTAAATATTCATAGTTTGATTTAATTACAATTAATATTGTCCTATAAAATGTATGTAATATTGATATCCATTTTATTAAATTGGCCTAGTAGGTAAAAACGTATGTTTAAGAGTACGGGGTCTCGAGTTCGAACTTCAAAGCGTCAATGAGATTTTTTTGTGATATTTCTCATTGATGGTGTCTGGTATCTAGTGCAAGCCGGTTACAATACTTGTCTCAACCATCATTGGCCTAGCCAAGAACCATCTTTGACTTCTTTACATGTGAAAGAGGATTACCACCTTCTATAACATGCTAAGTTCAGGAAATAGAAGGTTGTAAAACTGATCATTTTTTTTAGATACCAAAGTAATAATAATTGCTCTAGTATCCTAAAATCCATGATTCAAATACATAATGTATGTTATTTTTAAAGATAATTTTTCTTATATGAATCAATACATTTTAAGAAATATTTAAATAAATTAACAAATTCCATTAAGAGCGTAATTTGTGTAATAAAAATTTATTTTGCAAATTTTGACATTTTCAGTGCATAATTTTCCTTTTTTTTATTTCAAAAATGCATGTAAAATAACCTGTAAAAAATATCAGACTTCATCAAAAAATGAAGATATCAGCACAAAAGTGTCCTAACTCACTTTTTGAAAAATAAACATTAGACTTCAATAAAATATTCTTTATGAATCATCAAATTCAATATTTTAATTTTTTTAAATTGTAAACTTAACCACATTCCAGAAAATACTATTTAACTATTTTGGTTAAATTATATATATATTATATTAATATTTAAGGTACACTTTAAAAAAGTGGATTAGGCCACTCTTAAACTGATAGCTATAAATATACTAAAAAGTTTAATAGATGAACACATGATTTATCAAATGAACATTTAATATACTTAAATCATAATAAAATATACATAGTTTCTATCTATATTATATTATATTATTTATAATAATATATAACATAAAAAAAAACATAAATAATATATTACACAGTTAATTTTTTTCATATCTAATACTTTATCATTATATAAAAACTATATTTATTATTACTTTATTATCACAGGATAATAATTTAATAATTATTAAAGCCTACTAAAATATTTGAATTAAAAACAAAATTAGATTAAAACAGAAAAGCATCACAAATTATTAAATTTTAATAACAATCAACATTTTTAAAATCAATTAAGGTTCAAAGCAATCATAAATACACTATTACACTGGAAATAATAAACATAGACATAAAATGTTAGCAATGACATGAAAGATGATTAAATATAATTATACAAATAACATTTTTTTTCAACTAAATTTACAGTAGCATTTTAGTAAAAATGCCTTAAAGTAAATGAAATACCTGTGTATTCATTTTGAAAAATATTTCAAGGACTAAAACAATGAGTAATCTTTTAAATTAACAAGAATGGCATAAGAAAATGCCTACATTTTATACCAAAATTTTCCCTGCATTATATTTAAATGTATTTTATTTGTAAACACAGCCAAAAAAAGAAAAATTAAACTAAAATTATTAATTATAAACTTATCCAAAAACATCAAAACAATGGGTTAATCAACAGAACTTTACCAAAATTAAAGAAATATCATGAAGCATTGATATTTTTTCTTGAAATACACAAAAAAAAAATAGAAATCTACAAACAATAACTTTTTCATTTACAGATCATATTCTTATATAGAACTTATAATATAAATTATCTTTTGTTTATACAAATCATAGTTTAATTTAAATTATTTATAGACAAAATAATTGTGAATAATATTCCTTTTTAATACTAACCCTATATTTGTAATAACAAGCTTTGAAATTCTAATTACTAAATGTTATTAGTATAAATATTTAAGCTATTTTGCAATATTAAGTTGTCAAACACTTTTTAAGATTTTATATTTTAATAATTTTATTTAAAAATATTTTTAAATGATAGAATTATACTCATGTATATTAGAATATTTATCAAATAAATCAACAACACCAGTTAAATTTATAAGTAGCTATAGAAAAATACTACTTTTTTGTTATATTGAAAATTATTTTAGAACTCTGGAAACTGAAATAAGGCAGACATAAAATAAACTAAAAACTTATCTAAAAAATAGTTTTAAATTCACATTTATTTTTTAACTGATTTAAATATCCAAAAGGAATTGATATAGACAGGAATACCATGGTTAATATTTAATTATTATAGGTTTTTTTTGGGTGGCAGTAGTAAGATATCTCAATTATTTTTATATATCTACTTTTAACTAACTATACAACTGCAGGTCTGACTTCACATTCACCATTACTTAATCTATATTCAGCCATTTTAGTAATACCATGGTAATGTACAAAAGCTGCTAAAATAACCAATACATGAAAAATTTGATGACTCTGGAACTGTACAAAAAATAATATGAGTGATAATTATATAAGTGGTAAATGTAATGAAAACTAAAAAATACCAATAAATCACATTTTCCAGGGAAAAATCGTTCTGGAACTCGCAAAGCATATAATAAAGCTCCGGCAATGTATAAAAATCCCATAAGTAATAACCACCCAAGGCTTATTAATGTAAAGTTTGAAAAGAATCCTTCTACTGCTCCATAATGCATAGCTGGTATTACACCTATTAATCCAAAAGTCATAAATACTCCTGTAAAATGAATGAAACAATATTAATGAATCTTCATTTTTAAAGAGTTTTATATATGAAGCTTATTATACTTGGTATAGATGAAATTTTTTTAGATTGGAAAAAAATATGCTCAATGTTTTTATTTTCAATGATGGAACACCAGGTCTATAATGTTCAACTCTAAGTAATAAGCTTAATTTTAAATATTTTAAATAAAACAAAAATCAAATTTAAATCTAAGATATATGATACTTGCTATTAAACACTTTTTATTTCTCAAATTATTTTTTCAAAACAAATTATTAAAAAAATCCATCTACTGTGTCGAATTTACTTCTTTGGTGGTGTAAAATGAGGTAGTAGAATATTTTATTAAATTTTACAAATTTATTCTGCTGGTTAGATTTAATGACAACTAATTTAAATTTAAAGCTTTATTGTTTAAAATTTCAAATAAAATATTAACCAAGAATCATTTTAAATTAAAAAAAGTTATTTACAATCTCCTACTGTTGTAAATAGTTCTATGCTACTGTAAAATGTATTAACTTAGTATATTAAATATGAATTAATGTCATTAAATTAATACATTTTTAGTAAAATTATGAAATGATTTTTAACTATGAAAAATATTTATGGGAGAAAAACTGTATTGTTCCATAAAGTTCATAGCAGTATATTTAATTTTACCCTAAATAAAAAAATTGTATTAAATGTAAGGTTATCAAAAGAATTGGGATTTTTTGAAAATACGCATTGAATAGTGAATATTTTAGGATTTCCAAAAAAAAAAATTTTACCCAGGTAAAAGTAAGTTTTTTGAAAAAAATTTACAAAGAAAAATAGTTGTAATATATCTTGAATAATTATAATATTTGACAATTTTATATGGTTATATTATACTAAAAGCTAACTGACTCAAAAATAATCTTATTTTAATAAAATTGTCAGTATTAATAGTTTAGGTATATACTTCAACGGTGTGACTGTTCATTTTCAACCCTATTTATACTTAAAAATCCTTGTAACGACAAGGATTTCTTTTTTCGGACAAATTTTTCCCCAAAGAAATTCTATTTATTGCTTATTAGTTAAATCTATAAGAGGTTTATAGTAAATTTTGTAAGAGAGTGAAAGAAAATATTGCATTTAAATAATAACAAGAAAGATTGTTTTCTTGGCAAACTTAAGGGTAGCATTGATTTGCAAAGAAATGGACCTCTTTGACAACTAATTTTAAATTTTGTATTAGATAGCATAATATATATAGTTATTCAATTATACACTATTATCAACAAAAATTTAAATAGGTATCTTAATACATAGACAAATTGTTAATGAATATCTAAAAAATAGTATACCTGCTCTTAATGGCCTTAAGCTGGGATCACTAAATTTATCCCACAATGCCACTATCATCGAAACCAATCCTAAAGCAATGACTAGTACCAAATACAATATCCATGAATAGGGTTCACAATAAAATCCATAATAAAGCCATGGCACAAATGACCCCATAATTAATATGGCAATTCCACAGTAATCCAACCTCAATAAAAAGTTGTACATTAATGAACAAATTTTAATTATTAAGCAGCAAAATATGGCATACTTGCTAAAAAGTTTCCCAACAGTCTCTGAATGACAATGAACTGTATGAAACACAAACGATAATCCCATACAGGTAATAGCACCAATAAAATAAGTAATAAAAACAAATTTATCTTGAAAAGATAATTCTTCTTCAGGTCTGGTTGCAAAATATAAGGTCATAACAAAAAAGGCAATGCATCCTATTTGAATAACAACAAAATTATAGTAGATGACTATTTTTTGTTATGAGCTATAAATACCTAATAAATGTGTCCAAATATTTCCAGTTTCAGTGTGAATACGGAAAATAGACTGGAAACAAGCTTGAAATGAATTTAAAGGAGGTCTATGACCAGTGTGTAAAAAATCATTATCCTGTAACCACTGTGGTAAATTATGAAAATGACAAACGTTCCACATTTTACGTCCGAGATCACGAGCTTGGGCTGCAACATGTTGAAGTTCTGCCTGAGCCATTGAGGTAATATCCATATTTTCATATGTTTCATAAGTTGTAATCTAAAATATAAACAATTTTTCAAAACTCTAGAAATATGAAAAATAGTACAACTTTTTGCTACAAATATATATATATATATATTTTTTTTTTTTGTAAGCTTTTAAAATTCTTCATTTTTATGTAATTCATCAATTATATTGCAAATTGTAGCTTACTTTTCCTTATGTTTTTAATTTACATTAAAGTTGAATATAATTTTTAATTACTTAATTTATATATAACATCTATAAATAATTTTATGCTTCGGAGTTATTAATTAAAATTTTGTTTTTATAGTTAACAACAATGAATAACTGAACTGGTCATTCTTATTGAAAATTCATAAATAAATAAATTGTTTTTTATCTATGATATAATGAAATTTTGAATTAAAACCGTTGCTTACGTCATTATTTTCTTTTGATGGACCCGATAATAAATCAATTTTTTCCAAACAATTATCTTCAGATTTCTGAAAAATACAATCAATGAGCACATACAAAACACTAAGCAATTAATTGTAAGTGAAAAATACACAAATTTAATATTTCACAAAAAATAAAATAAAATACTAAATGATTAGTTTCATGCTGTTGTGACCGTGTTGATACGGTAGACAAAATGAAGAGATAATGCGTTTGAATATTAGTTGCTATTATTTATATTTAAATATATATTAACACTTATAATTGACTTTACGACTTTAATGAGTTAATACTTAATAACATAAAAGATTTAGTGAAAGTGATTCAGTGAAGAGCCGTCCAGGTTCGACCCTATGAACTATATGATTCTTAAACAAGTCGCTGACAACTACTCGCGTGTTGCCAAAGGCGACAGCAGCCATAGGCCCAATACATTGAAAAGGGCTAAGCAAGCATCAAATGTTCTAGAAGGACTACATGCTTGACTGGTTAATACTTTAAACACAAAACAAAGGGACTTCTGTTCCCACGATTAATATATACTATTAAATTACACAATTACACTTGGGCAACAAAAAATCAGTTCACAAAAATGCCAAAAAAGATCTTTAGGGCACATAAAAGATTTATGTACAAAATATTATTACATTCAGGAGATATATACAGTGTTTTATGTCAAAATGAATTGCTTTCCAAAATAATACTTAACACCCATTTTGTATGAATCTTCCAAATGTGGACAACAAAAAATTTTGTTAATAAATTAAGACTAGTTTTATGTGATAAATCTGGAGATAACGTGGTTCTTCACAATAATATACCTTCAGAAAGATATTTATTGAAAACTTAGAGAAAAATATACTCTAAAATATAAAAAATCTTTATTTCATTTTTTAATTACCACATATTAAGTCTTATTATTAAAATAAAACAGTTTGATTGGGTCCAATATAAAACAAACATATCAGTGATTATAATCTATTAAAGAAAGGATTATTTTTAACTTGCCATTTTTGTAAATATTTCAACTTGTGCAACAGAAGCTGCATCTTCCTGAAAATTCTAGAATTAATCTTAGAATAAGAATAAATTGTTGGATTTATTTTTAGAGAAAGTTTCCTTTGTCACTAGGGAGTTCTAGGAACACTTTTTTAAAAGTTAATTTTTGAATAGAAATTTTAATAATATAAAAATATGAAATATGAATGGTTTAAAAATTATTATCAGATAGTAGTTGGAACCTAATACAGTATTCTATAATCCATTCATTCAAATGAAATTGATAATTAGTATAGAAATTTTTGTCATTGGTCAATTAAAAAACATAATATTGTAGCAGCTTACCAACATAAATTTAGTATACTAGAATGAAAAGCAAGCTAGATTTCTTTCATAAGTTTCTTTTATTGGGTAAATAATTATAAAAGCTAGCAATAATAAACAACAATTAGCAAAATATTTTGTGTATTATTTATTTTAAAATGTGTTAACATAATAAGATGATTTGTATTATAATAGCAATAAAAGCACTACTAATATTCACTTACATTACTTAAATCAGTTGAAGGTACTTTACGATGTCTAAGGTTTTTCTTTTTTTTTAATTCAACCTTATTATTATCTTTGATATCTTTATCTTCAAAACCATTTTCAACAGTTGACGTTGATATTACAGCTTGTATATTCTCTGACATTTTACTACTGAATTCAGTCACTTAACAACCTAAATTATAAAATTATTAATACTTAGATTAATTATAATAATAAATTGTTTAACCTAATAAGAACAAATTTTTTTTTATATAAATTTGATTTAATTCTTATTAAATCTTTTGTATAGAATTACCTATAATTGTAATAAACTAGTTATTTATTTGAGATAAGAGATAATTATTTGATAAAAATTTTTCTAAAAACAAAAAAATAACAAAAGAAAGGTTTTAAAGACTTCTTTGGTAAATATTGGCTCTATAAAAAAATAGTTAGCGCTGGTCTATTAAAGCAATCACCCTAACATAACTTCCTATAATATGGCTCACCATTTATTATACTATTTTTTTTGTTTTCTAATATTATTACTATTTGTTGAAGAGATATTTTTAACATTTTAGAACTGATGATTTACTATAATTTTATTACCAAAATGTATTATTTTTAAATAAACAAATAACAAAAATAATTACAACATTAATAAAAATGAAAATTGAGTATTAAAAATTTGAATGGGAATTGTGGTTATGCGCTAATAAAAAAGTCATAAAATTCTATAATTTTTATTAAAAATATTAACTTTAATTATCTCTTACCTAACAAAGAATGAGGTATAAAAATAATAAAAACTAATGTCACTATAAAGTCATTAAATGTTAATTATACTCAGTTATTATAAATAGAATCACCCTGTGAATAGAGGATAAGAATACTTCCAGTCATACTACCAATCGTAAGAGGAGACTAATGAGGTTGTGTCAGGTCTATAGCCGGCATAAAATTTTGTCAAAAAGTATGAGGAAACTTTAACAAAACTTAGACGGATTGTCCCATCTCAGATTTACGCGGGCACAACAGGAAGTGGCTGATCCCAAGTAGTTGGGATTAAGGCAGGAAAAAGAAGAACTAAAAAGTTATTATTAATATAATAAAAAAATAATTTGAATAATAAATAATTTTTAATAAAAATACTACATGAATTTTTATTTCATCTATTTTAATTTATTTATCTACTTTATCAAATAGGGTACCTGTTGCTATACATAAAATATATATAATTTAAACACTGAATAAACTCAGGGACTCATTAAAGGAAACAAATGTTCTAATCTTTAACCCGAGAGAAAAATTTTTGATGTATACAAGGAAGTAGCAATTTTTCTGTTGCATCATTAATTATATCATGGTCAAAGAGTGTAAAATGTATAAGCGTGACCAGAGCAGGATTCAGAAGAAACACATCAGTATGTCACTTTTTTTATTCATTTTTTATTATTTAACAATAAAATTGAATAAATTGTAAACTTTCTATTGTGATTGTACATGAGTATTTCAGTTAGTCTTTGTATACTGTAATTTGCATTGATAAATGTAGGTTTGTGTATATTCTGAGTTAATTGGTCACTAATGTTAAAAACAAGTAATAATAAATTGGATTTTTAATTATAATAGGTAATTATGTTTTTCAAGGTCTTAAAAAAGACCTTTTTTTTATTAAAGCAACATTTTTTAGAAGCTATTAATTGTTAGCCTCCCTGATTATTTTAAAATATTAATTCTAATAAAAATATCTAACACGTTTTTTATTATTATGACTGCAAGGGCAAGTTGTTTAATAAATTTTTATAATTACTAGATTTATTTTTAAATTTATATTGTTATTAGGGATAATTTTCACTTTTTTTATATATATATAATAATTTATGTGTTTCACCATCGAAGTATAATAATTGTTTACTATACAATTGGCTATGATAAAATACGTCAATTAAAATTTTTAGAAAATACAAAAAAATTCAATGTAAATATTTTTTAATTATTGTACATTTAGTTGGAGATTGCTATAAACATAAATTAAGTGTAATACATAATAAGCATGATAAATTTATATAATTATGCATAATATTTAAATATATTAAAATTAAAGTATATTAAAATGGACATACACTAGCTATTGAATTTCTATAGATAAAACTTGAAAATAAAATAAAACTTATTTGTTATATGTATTTGATTATTTTTTATTCAACCAAATGGTATTTTTTTAGTATTAACTTTTGAATATTTTTAAAAAACTTATTAACTTTTGAGCTAAGATATCTCTATGTATTTTATGATCTATTAAATATATGAAATATTACCAATAAAAAAATAATTAAAAAATATTCTGTGCAAAGCGAAGAAAAATTTTTCTGTTGGGTCCAAAGCCGTCAAATTTTCTTAATCCAGCCTTAAGACATAACACAGAATGCGCAACACTTATTTTTATTAGATAAATTTAAGTATACATTTGATGCAGAAATTAAACAAAAGTTAATAAATTAATTATAAAAAAAAAAAAAATTATATTTTAAATTGAATTATAAAGAATTTATTTTTTCAATAAAGATAAATTTGCAACAATATTTTTAACATTACATACTATTTCTTCTATAGAGCAAAATACAATCAAAATTACATATTTTTACATAATTAATTAAGAAAATTTTTAAAGAATTTTATGACATTAAATTAAAGTATTTTTCATAAACACTTTAATTCTCAAACTTCTAAATTATTTCATAGTAGTATCTAAGCATAGCTTTAATACAATTTAATAGTATTTATATTACATAAATATTTTTACTACTTTTAAAATATTTATAACATATTAGTAATCAAAAATTTATATTAAATATTATTTTTGTTAATTGAGAAAAATTAAATTATTCACATTACACTTTATTCTAACAATTACACAGGTATTAATATTGTTTTACATCAAATATCTGCTTAATGAAACTTCTTAATTGATTATATCCATGTGATACATATGCTAACGTTTTTTTTTTTATAAGGACTTGTACTTAAACAATAAGTACAAATAAGTTGCCTACTTTTTACACATTTAAATCGACCCCAAGCAAAGGTCACACACCAGAAAAATTAACATCGAGAAATATTGTTATAATGCTTAATAAATTATATTTAACAAGAGCATACCTGTTGATATTTAAATTGTTAAAATCAAGAACATTAGTAATTTTATAATCAAATAATTTTTTCAAAATTCGTCGTTAAGAAAACTTTACTAACTTGTCGATCACAAAACACGTTACTACAGCACCAACATATACATATCGCGCACGTTTATCCAGTATCATATTAAACTTCTTTCACTATTACGCAATTTCCGTAAAAATTAATCAAATTTATAATAAATATTATAATTATTAAATGAGCTAATACGCGACATACCAGTCCTAGATTGCTGATCAATCGTATATATATCCTTTTTCGTAGTACAATATCTTCAGTCAATAAATAATTGTCGTTATAATTAATAATAAAAACAAATTTCCGGCAACAAATCTTTACACAAAAATTCTATCAGAGTAAAAACATGAGTTTAAATTTGAATAAATTTATCTAAGACTACTTAAAGTGACCCATACGCGAACTCGATTGACGAAAAACCTTATTAGTTATATTGATTACTGAAATAAACAGATCATCTTATAACTACTAAATACACTCAATAACAAACATAACTTACAAGTGTCAAGTGATAATGAGGAGCAGATGTTAACGCGCCGTTCGACTACGCAAATGGTGTATAGCAATGTTATCGTCTACTTTGTACGCAGTTAAAATTTTATGTACAAAAAAGTATTATCATTTTCAGAGCTCAATAGATAAAGCAGCTGTACAATGCAGACTGACTAGAAGTAAACGCTGACCAATCAAAATGCGAATTGGCTCGATGCTGACACTTTCATTTATGCGCTGAGGTGTTAGCATTATTCAAATTATTACAGTTTATCAATAAAAAATGAATGCTATTAAAAAGACCTACCAAATTATGTTAAAATTGTTTGTGAAGCTACGAACATGATTAGAATTTAGTAACAAAAACAATTTCTTTAGCTTATTTTATTTTTACTAAAAACAGAATTAGTAAACATACATCATTGAGCTTTTAAATAATTTTTTGAATATACTTTTTTCTGATTATAAGAAAAAAAAAAGGCTAGCAAACAATTTTGTATTATAAAAATTCCACTAATTTTACTATTTTATTTAACTCAATTTCAAAATAAAAATATTTTGTGTAATATTAATACGAAATTAAAAAACTTAACTGAACACTATTATTTGAATCTATATTGTTTTCTTTAGACATATTAAGGAGAAATTGCCGGTTTAAACTTTCTTTCAAGTAAGAAGAACAAAAACTTCCTAAAATATTATATAATATTTAGAGGTTAAGAATAATTTTATTAATTTTTGATCCTATATAAATGAATCGTTTTAAATAAAATAACAAGTACTTTTTCAAAATTACCCTTACATGATTTATTGGAATTAAAATTTAATTACTTTTTAATTCAGTAGTTAAATTATACAAAAATTATTTTATAAGTAGTTTAGTTGCTGTAACTTGTTAGTTACTACTAAACACTGAATAATTATGGTAAAAATATTGTTATTCTTTTTATGGAGTAAAATGGTGACTATCTCAGATTTTTAAACATTACACATCGTTGGTGGATGCATTTTGGAGAAAAGTATCCAAATGTAAACATTTTTTTAAGGCAGATGATTTTTTTTAATTTTTATTTAAAAAAATCGACATTAAAACCTAAAACAAAAATAATATCACATCCCTTTTTCAATCAAAATTTTGTCGTATAAATTTAAAATACTTTTAATTCTCTAAATAAATAATGAAAAATTGTTAATAAATAGCCCAATCTTGTCTACAAATGATCGATTTTTAAACAATTGTAGATTCGATTATTAAGATTTTATCACATCTTCTAAACTGGAAGCTAACCAAATTTCGTAAAAATCAATACATTCATTTTATTTTATTTTATTTCTTTTTTAAAATAAAAAGTAGTTTAAATTAATAACACACACTTTTAGATTTGATAAACAGTTGTGATGTTATTTCATTTTTAGTTTTATTATCGATCGATTTTTTCAATGAATTATGAATTCAATGAATTAGATTATGTCTATAACGGAAACGATGGAATAAGTAAAGTATAAACTAGGGTTCAACGTTTGAAGATCAAATCTATTAAATCTAAAAGATATAGGCAAGTTTAGAGATGACCTCTAAAGGCCAAGCTTCCATATAAATTTAGAAAATTATATGTAATACGATATTAAATTATTTTTTAGGTAAAAGGAAAATCATTATAAGGCTCCCAACATCCAAATCTGGTTACATCACCTGTATTTAAATCGTTAGTAACATATAATAATGATCAATTTTACATCCTTCTATTTTCCGAATTTAACATGCTACAGAGGATGGTGGCCTTCTTTCACATGTTAGGGTATTAAAGATGGTTCTTGACTAAGCCAATAATGGACGGGACGGGTATTATAACCGACTTGCACCAGAAACCAGACACCACCAATGAGAAAATCACAAGAAAAATCTCGTTGGCACTCTGGGGATCGAACTCGAGACGACTCCATGTGTCGAAACATACGTTTCTATCCACTAGACCAACCCAACCCCTTAAATTGTTAGTAATATACAATTCTCTAATTTAAATTTTATACAATTTAAAAATACTTTAATGAATTTTTAAATTTGAAATACATAGACTTTTATTGTAAAAAAGATATTAATTTACTGCACTTAAAAAATTTAAACTAAAATTTACTAAATAAGAATACCCTATTTCAAGATACATTTCTTAATTTACACTACACTAATAATTTAGTATATAGGAGGAATTGGTTATTCTAAAACATAATTTTTAAGATTAGGTTTCAAAAAACTTGCATAATTCTAATTTAACATTTATTATATGTGTTTACAAATTCAAAATATTAATTAAATAAAAAATGATTGGTATTAATAACTTAAAACAAATTTTACATGATTACACAAGCGCATAAATTTTACTACATTTTTTTACTAAATTACATTTAAAATAAATTCCTAATATAATATTTTTAAATGTTATATTATCGTAGTAATATATAGTAATGCAAATACTTATTAATTGCTTAATAATAAGTCAATAATTCTTTATAAATACAATATTATAATAAAAAAAAAAAAAATTTTAAGTACATTTATAATGTATAATTGTATAAAACTAATCCCATCTTTTCTATAGAAGAAAATTTATATAATAATACATTAATTATTTAATTAAACATATAAAAAGATTTTTATTTTAACTTTAATTGAGTCAACATTTAATTTCCCTTTGAATTAAGTAGACTCCACAAACTATTGGCAGTATCAACTGGTTAAAGAGTTACAAAAACTCTTTACAGGTCAAAAACATCAACAATAACATTCAAGGTCCACACCTAAGTTTGTAAACTTTGCATTAGTTTTCTACCTAAAATTTGATAATTAAAATTACTTACACCTTAGTCATAATTCTAAAAATATTTTCTATAATTCTAATTAGTTGTAAAAAATTATATATCATTTAAATAAATAGTTATCTTTTAAGTATAATAACTTTAACTAAAACAGCCAACTATATAATATTTAATAACACAAAATTTAAAAGGTTATTATTATTAATCAAATTTCAAGTTAAATATTCTTAGCTATATTAATATATTTGAAGAAATTAACAATCAAGTAAATGAATACTAAAGTATTTTTTAAATATATTAACTTTAGTAAGTATACAAACATTTTGTAAGCATTAAATTAAAAACAATTAATAAATAAATGTATAAATAAAAACAATTAGAATAAAATGACATATTTCAATAAAATTTTAAAAAATTTCCAAAGAAGTATAACTAACATATTGTTCATATAGTAAGGTATTATTTTTAGTAATAAAAGAATATTATAACTGTTTTATTATCTTTATAATAATAATTAAACTAATAAAATATTTCCAAAAATAACTTAACTACATCACAGAATCTTTAAATATTATTGTATAACTAAACAACAAATACAATTTTATAATCATGTGATTACTGTAGGCACATCTCGTTTAGTATATTGAGGTAATTTTGATATCTCCAAAGCTATCTAAATTAAAAAAAAAAAAATAATAAATACATAATGGAATGTAAAAAAAATAAATAAAATTTTCGAAATCATATTGTAGAATGTTAATTATATTAAATTATATTTTTTTCATACTGCTCATTTTATTTTGTTATTAAAAATTACATTGTTGGGTATTTTTACTATTATTTTTTATTTCATGAAAATTATCTCATTTAAACAAAGGTCGATTTTTTTATTAATCATTTCAAACTGCAGAGAATTAACATTTAAGTATATGTATTTTAAAAAAAAGTTAAAAAGATCATTTACATACTTGAACAAGTGGCTTAAGAGCTACTTGAGCATCTTCTAATATATTAGAATTTGGGGGCTCATAAGATTCAGCATACAAACGTATAGTAGCACCACTACTACCAGTACCACTTAATCGAAAAACAAATCTAGATCCATCTTCAAATAAAACTCTTATACCCTTTAATTATAAATTAAATAAAAAATTAATGCAAATTTTATTTTATTTGAATTATATCACAAACACACCTGTTTTTTAGTGAAACTTTTGTCTATTGGATCACAGTATTCAAAGTTATCAGCATGCTTTAAAACATAAACTTTTTGACCATACGTGAATTTTTGGCCTACAATTGTAGGATTTGTGACTTTTTTCTCTAAATCAATCATCATTTGGTTACACGGCTCTGATTCACAATTTTCATAATCATATCTTGTAAAATAATTACGTCCAAAAGATTTCCAATGACTAGTAAGAATTGAATCAACAGGTTCGCCAACATTGGCTATTACAGATAGCCAGGCAAGTACAGCCCATATGCCATCTTTTTCTCGTATGTGATCAGAGCCAGTTCTATGAAAATATAAAAACATTTGTTGGTCAATTTAAAACTTCTTTTACGTTTAATGCAACACTAAAAGTTTACCCAAAACTTTCTTCACCGCAAAGAGATAAACGACCAGCATCCATTAAATTGCCGAAAAATTTCCAACCTGTTGGAACTTCAAAGAGTTCTTTTCCTAACTTTGCTGCAACTCTAAAAATAAATAAAAATTATATTGTTTATTATTTTCATGTATTTTTGTAAATACCTATCAACAGCAGATCCCGTTGGCATACTTCTTGCGAAACCAGTAATACCACCTTTTTTAAAATAAGGAATACAATCTAAATTATTTGCTAAAACAGCTAAAGAGTCACTAGGATTTATGAAAAATGCTTTCTTTCCAAGAATCATGTTTCTATCCTGAATAAATTGAAATAATATTTCATTTAAAAATATTTTATAAAATATTAAAAAACTTACACCATCACCATCAAAAGCAGCACCAAGATCATATTCTCCATTTTTCAAAGCAGTAACTAATCCATCAGCATAAGTAAGATTAGGATCTGGATGGAGGCCACCAAAATCAGGTAAAGGAACAATATTTACAGCATTGTTTGATGGTGCTCCTAATTCATCAATGAAAATTTTTTTAACATATGGCCCAGTCACTAAAAATTTAAAATTAGAAATTAAAATAATACAAATTTATTATCATTTTTTTTTATTGCCAACCTCCATTCATTGAATCAATAAGTATATTAAAAGGTGGTTTATTATCTGAACCTTTGATAAGTTTACGTATAATATCAAAATCAAATATATTTTTCATTAGCTGCAAATAATCTAACACTGAATCAATAACTTCAACCTCAAATTCTTTACCATCAACCTAAGCAAAATTAAAAAATGTTCATCCTTATGACACCATAAATAATATAATAATAATGATTGGAAGAAATAATTATCAATATAATAAATTCATACTTTAAAATATTGATGACCGCAGTAATCTATAGAGCATTTTAAATCAGGAACTATACTATAACTATCAATGTTTTTAGATATCTCATAAATTGAATTGGTAACAGATTCGGGAGCTGGACCTATAAATAATAATTAGACAATAGTAAAAAAAAGTACAGCCATAAAGAAGTTTTTCAGACAACACAAAGCAATCAATATTTAAAAATTATTATAATACGTTTTTATTAATTAAAATTATTATTATTATAAATAACTAAATTTACCTCCATTAGATGTGTTATATTTGATTCCAAAATCATTATTTGGACCACCCGGGTTATGACTGGCTGTTAGCACAATACCACCAGTTGCTTTATACTTCCGTATAATGCAAGATACAGCTGGTGTAGAAAGAATTCCTTTTAGACCAATTATTAATTTTTTTACCTTAAATTTGTGAATAACAAATTAATGAAATATAAGAATATGCTAATAATTATAGATTGTAACAAATACTTCTATTTCCTTACATAATGAAAACAAATTGTATTATTAGGTTTTCTATAATTATATTCTCTTATTAATTTATTTTATAATAAGACAGTTTTTATCTTTTTCAATTTTTAAAAAAACTGTAGTCTAGTGAATTAGGGATATTTCTTCTTTTTTTTTATAATCCAATAAAATTTGTAAGGAGATGTGCATAGTAAGTAGTAAAGAAATTGAAAAAGTTAAACTAAAAAATGTCAATTTAATAAAAAATAACAAAAAACAAAATTTTATTGTTATTTTAGATTCTATTAAAGTAAAATAAACACTTAAATATTTTATATAGTATGTCATATTTTTTGTTAATTGATTTTTTTTGTTAATAAAAATTACTTAAAAATTTTATAATCATAATATTGAGATATTAAAACAAAAAAATTTTACTAAACACAATTCTATCTACTTATTAAAGTAACCAATTTAATTTTCTCTTAATATAAAAGATCAATGTGTATTTTTTATGCTTTTGATAACTGACAGAATGTTTTTCAACGCCCTTTAAACAATATTCTATACAGTAATAACAAAACAAATAGTGTAATAAAGATAAAAACAAGTATTCTTAAGTAGTTGTAATGAAATAAATAAATTAATGTGTGGTAAACCCATTTTTAAAAATACTAAAACAGTAAAATAAATGTTAAATGACATCAAAAATAATTTTTCAGTGTTTAAAACATAAACACCATTTTTTTATATTTATATAAGGAAATATTTCTGAAGGCAATTAAATTTTTTTTTGGATTTGATTTCTACATAATAGTCTATCTCACTAGTATCACCTAATTACTTTAAAACTTGAAACAATAAAATTTAGAAATTATAAAAAAATTTAGTTACCCCATTAGCAGCCGCTATTTTTATAATTAAATCTACAACTTCAGTACTATAAAAACGTCCATCACCACCAACTACCAATGTACTGCCAACTACTGAAGGCTGTATAGCACTAAGTATAGCTTGGATAAAATTTTCTGTGTAGTTTTGTTGTTGAAATACTTTCACGGCTTTTCGAAGTCCACTAGTACCAGGTTTTTGGCCTTCAAATGGTTTGGTAAGCTTTTTCATAGAATTCATCATAGACAGTACAAAGAAAGAAGTGGCACAAGAAGTTGAAAAAATAATCTGTAATTTGACAGTAGAACCTATTGAAAATTGTTTACGGATAATAAAAATTTTAAGTCAGTTCAATATCACAACTGGGAAAAAATGATCTAGAGCGGGCGATACCGGATCGAGACAAAATATCACAGCTGACTACAAGCTACAGGTCGTGCTCCTGACTTGTTATTTTCAACTATCTCGCATATCTATACGTCATTTGTCTAACCATTACTTACAAGGTTAAAAAAAACGCATGCGTATTGATCATGTAATTGCCGGCCGGCTTCAAAAGACACGTTGTTTTTATTTATAATTTTTTTAACTATTACTCTATGCAATTTTTACAGCTAATAATTAAACCTAATGCATGTATAAAACATGTAAATACTAAAAATTGATTTGCTCGTTATTTCACTCTAAACGCTATCAAAAAACATATTTTTATTAATAATAAATTTAAACAACACTGAATATTTTATCGAAAGTTGTCAACTAAAAGCGAAATAAACTTCTTAAAAGATAGTAGAATACTATTAGTACTATTAATACATTTAAAGAAAAAACTTTTAATTTTAGTGAAAAAATAATATAAAATTTTTTTTTATTTTATAAAAAAAAAAACGTTCAATGAAACAAATTTAAACTGGAAGATTGGATTGGACTCGTTTTTGTACTGAATTAACTGAAAACTTATATTTATTAAAAATCAACAAAAAGCTATTTTCTGAGAAAGATGGACTTATCTGTTTGTTGCATCAAACCCTTCAATTGTTACACGTACTTGAGTTACGAATACAAGGCCGTATAGATCCAACAGTAAATTGGTAATTTCCCCAAGGGTCTGTTTTATTATTTATTCTGTAACTGGAGCTTTCTAATTTTCTCTTGTTTTCATTTAAATGATTTATCATCAACATATAATTAAATGAAGCCAAGATTTGTTTTGTATAGATAAACCGTAAGCGAAGCGAGTTAACTTTAAATATTTCTTGTGATGTCAAAAATCACCAAACAGACTAATAGTTAAATTGTACAATATATATCTATTAAACTTAAGCCGAAGACATTGTACAGTATTAACCATTTGACATCATAGTTAATATACATAAAGCTTACGAGAAGTAAAAAATATAAATGAATTTATTATTTTTTAATAAAAATATATGTCGTAACTAAAATTTCATAGAAAAAGATTTTTTTTCATTAGGTTTATAGCCAACGAATAGCTAAATATTAAATAGAATAGAATAGAAAAGAATAGAATAGAAAATCCGACATTAAATAGCTGGTACAATCATCAGATTTTTGTGTTATATAGCAATATTGAATAGCATTTAGCAGAAAAAGGTCAAAATTTTAAGCGTTGGAACTGTGAGTAAAACTATACCTTTATTAGATCAGGCTAAAAAATAATAATAAATCGAGTTTTCAATGACTTCAGTTTTTTTTGTTGACGTTTTAGTTAAAATAGGAAAACTTAGTCGTGCAGTTGGAGGACATAAAAAAAAAAAAATAAGCTCTCCAAAAATTGTTCTCTATCTAGACATCGTGACATTGGAAAACTTAAAGGTTCTAATATATATATAATGTCCTTGGGAGATTTAAATTTTTGTTCCAAGATCTATCATTAAAAATAACCGTACCAATGTAGTTATATTGTAACATAAAAATGTTTGAATACTTCTAATCAATATTTAATGATACTTCTACAGTATCATTTACAGGTAGTCTTAATTATCAGAGCTGGCCCTGGAATTATTAGAATTTACATTGGTAAAATGAGAGAATATATTAACTATTGTGTTTCAGTTCTCTAAGAAATTAAATTTTTAAGAGATAAGTTACAAAATAATGTTTTTTTTTCAATAAAAAGAAATAAAAATGTAAGAATAAACTAAAGAAAAAGTCTGATTTCATTTGTGAATTGTTTGAACTCTCTTGAAAAGTTGTTTTAAGTATAAGAATACATTTTGAAACCATATGTGGTTATTTTAAGCTCTATCAAAATCTTTCGACAATACTAACCATACCGGTGAAGTATTTCATTTTGGTCTCTTATCTACCAAGGTATAGGTAACTATCGTCGTCTACTAAAAAAAAGGAAAATAAATTTTTTAAATGTCAATTTGGTAAAGATTATTTTTGACGTATAAAAATGTTTTTGTGTCTCCTTTTGAAAAATCTTAAATACACATATAATGATATTACTTCTCTAAAAATTTATAAATTGTGTAGATAATAATATATTTAAACCGACCAAAAACTTATTTAAAGTATAATCAAAATAGAATATTAAATAATATGTACTTTGTACTAAAGATTAGATAACTCAAGGATTACATACAATCTTTGAATGACGTTTATCAAAAATCAAAACTATGAAACAATTCATAGGTTATTAAAAAACTGTACTATAAACCAAATGTGTAACTTATTTTCTAATATACATGGAGTTTAAGAAGGGATTCAATTCTAATAAAAATGACAAACATCAATAATACTAAAATATTTCTAGTCAATTAATCTTAAAAAATTTAGCTGTACTATTAATTAAACATCACTCCTCTTTAAAATATTCAAAATTATTAATAATAATATAATTCATTTCATTTTTTATTTTCTCCAAAATTTAAAATAGCCTTTTTTTAGTCTCTGTCATATGAACAATTTTTGTGGATCAATAACTTTAGGACAGGTTATTATTGAGTTTCAAGAATTTTAATACATAAAGTAGGTGTGAAACGCGGGTAGGTACAGCTCATACTGAAGTATATTTATAATACGTACTTCACCCGCATTATATACACCATGTATTAAAATAATTGTAACTAAATAATTACTTGTCCTAAAATTGCTATCTATCAAAATTTTTTGTAAGGAAAGAAGAGCTAAAAAATTATTATTTTATAATTTTTGAAAAAAATGTATTTTATAATAAAAATATGCTTTTAACGTATTCAAAGAAAGCAAAATTGTTTAAAAAATAAAATTTATAGTGAAATGATTATTGTATCAAGAGTTGCCAATTAAATCTGTTCCGTCCTGTGTAAACAACAAGTATATATTTTTTACTTATTGATTACTTTATATAACTAAATTATTCTTAATTTTTTTATTTTTGTATCAAGCTATATTATAAAACTTTGTATTTTTGTTGAATTAAAATTTTAGTGTTCATTGTGGTTTAGTGCGTCTATAGTTAAATACTTAACTAATAGCATTTTTTAATATAAAACTTTTGTTATAAAAATGTTTTTATAACATTACTTTTTAAAGTTGCTATCTGGGTAGGAACTTAGTTAATCATTCACCGGATGCTTATTAGTTTATGACAAAAGCCATCCATGAGCCGACTAGGCCAGGCTAGCCTATGCAGAGCTCTATAAGACTTACTTATGTATTATATATAATGTATATAACATATGCATATATCGGTTTCTAAATAGATCCAACTGGACACCCCCGTAAATACACTACTGTTAAAACACATATTTTAGTTTATAAATTAAATGTATAGTGATTATATATATATAAACACTAATAAGATAAAATAGAGTTAAATAGTTATATAATTTATGTACTTTGTATTACGAGAATTGTATAATACGACAGAAAATTGTTCTTGAAACTAGTAGTTCAGGTGAACTGAATACTTATAAACATAAATGCCATATTTATGTGTATTAATTAAAATAATTATGCTTAAAAAAAAATTATTCATAAAATAAAATAACTGTTATTATTTAAGTAAAAAATAAATATTCTTTATTCTTACGTACAAAGTAAGTTAATGTGTTCTGACAAGTTGTATAACTTTTAATTTAATATATTTTTCAAAGATATTTTTATACTTATGAAAGTTAAGAGTTAACGTAGGAAAATCATTTATTTGTTTTTAATTTTTGATACGTAAAGGTAGATACTGTAAATCCAGCAGAGGTAAATTACCAAAAGCCTTGAAGGCCAAAAATTATAATATAAAATTTTAGGTACGAAAATATATACCCTTAGTATAATATTTCTAAATTCCCAAATCTAAGAGTTGCCTATAATACTCATCACTTTAATCCAAATTTGTTTTAAACACACTAAATTAAAACTAAATATAAAGAAAAGATCGCAAATTTTGCTAATATATTTAAATAAAGCAATAAAAAAGACTAGTTACTAAATTTTGACTTATGAGATGATTCTATTACAAATAAATTAAACAATTGAATATTAATACATCAAAAATAAAGGAACTAACGTCATCCAACCATCAGCCACTTGCACCGCTTCTTGAAGTTGTAGTAATGCATCAAAACAAATCTTACTCGCGACTGGAAACCAAATCCATCGACCGCGCGGTTGATCTAGACTACCACCAAGTGACCACTTTTGTAACAGTACGTGAAGATTGACATTTGTTACAATTATTTAATAGGTGACAACCCCACACGAGGATCCGGAACATACAGATAGTACATTTAAATATAAAAAATATAGTTGCTAAAACTTTATAACCTGAATAATAATATCCATTCAATAGAATTGTTTATAGTTATAAAAATTTACTAGGCAGACTGTTATCAGTTATTATTTGTCTAAAATAGTTATGTTCGAAAATGCAAACTATTTGTACATCTACAATAAAAAAAAAAGTTAACTAAATTTTATAAAATATTTTAAACCCAAACCAACGATTACAGTCTTTTTCTTAAATTACCAAAAAAGTCGCCCAACAATAAATACCTTAGTCTATAAGAAATGTACTCCCATATCAATATTTTCCAATTAATGACAGATAATTATTAGAAATAAAGAGGCGTAGTGTGACACAGTGGATCATTCAGTCGTAGCTTTAGCACTGATGTTCAGCTACGCTGTTTGCAAATGGTTGACGGATGGATGACCATACGGGAATTTTAACAGTGACATGCACCTTACCCCTTACTTATTCCCTCAAACATAATGAGGTTCCGTCGACCACAAATAATTAGGATAGAGAAGATAGGAAAGGAGATAAATTATTACAGCAAAAAAAAAGGAAATTTTTGAGTAGTATATAACAAATATTTTAATTTAACTACGGTTTATTCTTTAAAAAAAACATGAAAATAATGCGTACTGCATAAATGATTTCAATTTTCATAATTTGCTACTTCACTCTGTGTATATAGATAATTAATGTCTACTTATTGTATTATAAAAATACGTGTTAAAATATTCCTTATACTTTGTTTATTTTCAATAAATAACATACCCATAGAAAAAGTGTTAAATATTTGATAACCATCATTATTAAGTGATTTTAAATGATTACTTTTTAAATAATAATTAAAAGTATCAACATATATTGAGGGTTAATCTTATCATAAATACATATCTCGTAAAATAAAAAAGCAAAAAAAACATTATTACCATAGATAAAATGTTAACTTTTTCAAATTATATTGCCGTAGGATGCTTCTTTTGAAAAGGCGCATTATAAATGTTCTAATTACCCTTCTATATATAGGGCACTGCTATACATGATTACATTTTATTTTACAATTTACCTCTACCATTTTGATTAAAATAAAACTCTAAAGCGGTTTTTAAAAATACTTAATAACTTAAACTGGAGATAATCTTAAAATATTTGTGCTATGCCTACAACAATTATAACTATAAAAAACAATCATGTAATAGATGGGAAGATTACTAAGTTCATACTATTACGTACGTTTTCTAAAAAATAACTAATAAATGTTACAGGATTGTGCATAATATAATTCAGTAAACATCATTTAATAAGATCACGTTAGATCACAAATAAATAATTTATTTACTACAAATTTGTACATTGTACAATAAATGTGTTTACAAATTATTAAGTATGTTTTTATAATGCTGTCAAATTTTCATTATCAGAAAACATACTGAAAAAGAGATTTTTCTATAGTTATTAATAAAACGTTCATTATCAAATACTAATTCTCATTAACGATTTTAACTATTCAAAAAAATATATTAAAATATATTTTTTTTTTAATTCATAGGTTAATCTATCAATTAAAAATATTAATATAATAGATAGAAACGATCAATAAAATAAATGAAAATGTTCAACACCTAAAGACTCTTTAACACCATAGAAATTTTTGATAACATAAAAACAATAATTCATAGTTGTTTATTTAAATAATATAATAGTAAAAATAACGTCATATTTTAATATTTACTATGATAACATTCATTGTTACTTTTTCTGTATCATTAAAATGAAATCTAATATTCCGGATATTATTTCTTAGGTAGAAAAATAAGTTTAGCAATTAGTTGTGTAATGTTTTTATTGTAAATATGCAAAAATAACATTCAATGTACATTAATTCACATTTAAACTCTTCATAAATTTTAAAATGAAAAAACGTATAGTTGTTCATCTATGCATATCGTGAGCAAACGGCTAGTACTTAAAAACAACCTTGTGTTCAAAGTGTAATTATAGGCTTTTGCATTATACCTCTATTATCAAATTGTAAAATAACTTTTGGCCAAATAATCTGTCAGCCTTTAAAAACATTGAAACCATGCAGATAATAAACTAAATTAGGCTAAGAGAACAAGGTGAGTAGGGTATAAGGGTCATCTTTTATATCGATAAAATACTAATAACATTGCACTGTCTAATGACCAATGTGCGCGTAAAAAGAAGAGTACATAACTTGTGGAAGAGTCGTAATATGAACGTTGGATTGCTACGCACGTGCTTGACAAATCAAATTTAATGTTTAAATAGTGTCATTACTTTGTACTGTTATTTTTTACTATCTCTTGATAATAATATTGATTTTTTTTTTATTATGCTCTATTAAAAACATTTTTAACCAATCAAAATGGGTCGTGCAGTGAGAAAACTGTCAAAAAAGAGTAACAGGCCTCGAGCGAAGTCTATGTTAACATCGGCAGAGCTTGAAGTTCAACCTCTATTAAGTTCAGATATAAGTAGAACTAGTCTAACGTATGTCAACAGATAATTTTATTATATATTTTCTTTTTTTAAATATTTGTGTTCTTACGCCATGTTTTAGTGAACATGGATTTATATTTAAATATGATTCCGAAACTAGTGATTTAGAAAATAATAAGGTTCCTACACAAACAAAGGCAAATGAACTTTTGTATCCATACTACCTAAGGTATTTAAAATTATGATTTACTAATACATAAAGATCCGTAAAAGCTTTTATTAATTCTTTTATTAATTCTTAAATATTATATTCAATCATTGATTTCTAGGTCATTTAGTTTAGACTACGACATCATAAATAGGCCAAAATTCTATCGCAAATTACAACCTTATATTCCCCTTGGCGATACAGTGAGTATGATAACAACTGATTAATTGTAGGAAAAATAAACAACAAAAATGTTTAAAGTTAAACCAAATAATCCTTTTTTTATTTTTACTTAAACACAATACAAGGTGATTGTTTAATTATAACTCATGCAAAAACTTCAAAAATTAAATGCGTATACAAATATTAATTTACAAAAATTAATGGTGTCCTACCTTTTATAATTAGAAAAAAAAATTTGGTTCTACTCTCTCTCATTTCTTTTTTATATTGAGTTAACTTTTGTTTTTTAATTAGAAATATATATGTTTAACCAGATTATAAATAAGATAATGGTCTAATTAAAAAAAATACTGATCAATAACAACTTTTAAACAGTTTTTTGCCAGTTATTAACACTTTAGTATAATAACTAGAAATGAAAAGGGGTATATTTATTTTTATCTCTAAGCATTTATGAACCCTCTTACTCCTCCGGTGTGGTATAAAAACGATAATACCTTTTAAAGTAGCTAAAATTTAATGGTACGCGACAAACACGATATAAGTTTAAAATTAAATTATTTTTTCTACTAATCTATATTAGTAATTATTTGGAAAATAAAAAATACATATATTTTCTAAATTGTCCGTTTTTTTCCAAATGAAAATTTGTTCAACTTCTTTATCTTCTATTGTTTTAGAAACTTTATGATTATTATTTTAAATGGCATAATTAGAGGCATAGGCTTTTAGTTTTTCCACCTTGATGATAAAACAATTGTGACCGACAGAAATTTATAACTAGAAAAGAGTAGGAAATATTTTTTGTTAGTAATCTTTTTCGGTCATTTTAAATTTAGCTTGAATTATTTAAACATAACAAGCTGAATTTATAATTAAGGATTAGATTTTTCAATTTTTTTGGTTACCAAAAGATTTTTATCGAATCATCATACACTTTTTATTTTTATTTCATTAACGTATCTTAAGAATTTCTACTTAGGAATATAATATGTTATGATTTCCAGTGGATGGTTCAGTTTCAAAATCTTCTCGAGCACAGTCTAGTGTTAAAAATTGTTGAGATGACAAAAATTATTTAGTTACTTAAATATCTAATAAATTATTGTTACTAGATCTAAAATGATCCTAATGATAATAAAATTCAGTAACGTAACGGCAAAGGGCAGAGAAAAGAAAACCAAGCAGGAGATTTTAATTTAAAACAATTTTGATCATTTTTTTTTACTCAAAACAATATTAAAACTTAAAAATTGATATAAAAGATTGTAGATGTTTTTAATTCATGGATTTCATAACGGGAGATGCTATACAACCCCTAACTTTCGTAGTAAGACATTAATTGGATTAGTTGTACCAAATAAAATGTATTACATTTTATATAATGCAATTTAAATTTGTATACAATGTATACATATAATATTAATAAAGTTATAAAACTTAAAGTTATCAATATTTGACTTACAATATTATGATTAAACGTCGTGTTAATGTAAATAATAGAGGAACCCAATTTTTTTTATGACTGCGTAATATTAGTATTTTTATGTTGAATAAATGAACTAAAAAGTAGCGAGTAGTTAATACTTAACGTTATGAAATTCGCTATTTATATAATAAGCAAATTAAAATAAACATTGTGGATTTTTTAATATTCTATGTAAATTATAAATAGATAAAATTATGTTATATTTATAAATAATTTATATTTTACTATTTTAGATAACAACAGAACCTTATACACAGAGTAGTTTAGTTACCATGTAAGTACTCTATTCTGCTTAATTATTGTTAAATATATGAAAAAACATTATTTACGAATAAAAGGTTAAAATAGACAAATTTTTAAAAGTTTAGTTTTCGGGAAAATGTGTAAAAACTAAATAACAAATCAATTTTTCTTTAAAGGAATCCTAAAAATGATTTGTATACTAAAATTGTTTTAATTAGGTACAATTTAGTAAAAAATTTTAACGTTAGTTTATTACTTATAATGCATTACCATACTCGATGTTTAATTTCTTTTTCAGTTTTGTTGTTAACATTTTCAAAACATAAAAACTACTTTAAATTTAACAATTAAAAATTGTTTTGCCCTTTCTTATTATCAGATACTACTTTTCCGCTAGACAATAAAAACTTAACTTATTTGTAAAACTGATTGTTACAATGAAATAGTTTCTGACTTGATAAGGATTATTATTGGAATTTTATGACTAAAATTTTAATTTGAATTTAAAGTTTAGTTACCTTAATTTAAAGAACTACAATAAATCACCATCACGCTCCATCTAAACTATATTTATTATAAATTACCTTATAATACTATATAAATAAAGAGATATTCCTATTAAAAGAATTAAGTAAACTTAAAAAAAAAAAACTTATTTAAACATTTTTTTAAGATGGTAAGAACGACTGTGAGGCCGGCGACCGGCCGGCCTGATCTAGTGAATGACACGAAGATTTAACAGACGTTATGGTGCGACGGCCATGGTAGCGGATACGTCCGCTGACGGCGCAAGGGGGTTTATTGATCATTGTACACCCCCCAAATCCTATAAGGAGAGTCTGGGGTCGTTGCACTTTTGAACGCCGCCGTTGAAGCGGGTTCAATGTCCCAGGTAAACGGTCGGTTACTGAAATGCTGGTCGTCATATATACTCTTATCATTGTTTGTTCTTTAATAGATCTATCCAATGAAAATTACTATAAATAGATTGATTAACATTTTATGAAAAAAATAAATAACCTATTCACGACTGAAACTAACGTTTATAATATAAAGAATTCACTTTAGAGATAAAACTGACAAATAAATATTGCGTAATAAATAATAATTGTTGATAAGTTAATTTCTCTTATTAAATAAACGTTGTTCTACTTTTTTAGAAAGGTATTAGTTAATCATTTTATATTGTGCCATTGTACAATAATTATTTGAAGTAATTGTGACAATAATACAATTGTTCCGAAAATAGATTTCCTAAGCTACATAACAATTTAACAAACGCACCAACCTAAATATTTTATTTTAATTTATCAGATAGTAAGAAATGCAATCCATTAAAAAATAATCAATTTTCAAATCTTTATTTTTTAAATTTATTTTCTATATAAAATTTATTGATTTGATATTTTAAAGAGTTCGTTGTTTTAGTCTGTGTAGAATGTACAGTTGACACTTGTTCGTTTTTAGATGTTTATCACACACTTTATTTTTATTTTCGAGTCTTTTTTTAGATTTGCAATATGGAACACAATAATGGGAACTTCTTTGTTAGCCATGCCATGGGGTGTCGAGCGATCGGGTCTCATAATGGGACTAGTACTCATGTTTTTCATCGCGGGTCTTTGTTTATATTCGGCAAACTGTATTTTGAATGTACAAGTACTACACGGTGAGGGTCTCGTGATAATTTTTTGTAAAAATCGCTTGATTAAATTTTTAATTATAATTTTAGGAAATGAAAATGGCGAAGTCGCTCAACTTAGTAAAAAACTTTTGGGTCCTTGGGCCGCAGTTATTGCTAAATTATTTTCATTTGTGATCTTGCTGGGTGCTAATATATGCTACTGGATATTAATGTCTAATTTTTTGTACTATTCAGTGAACTATTTGCACGGTAAGGAATGAGCGTAAAATAAGTTTTTTCTAAAAACATTATTATATAATATGATACGATAAAGTGTTGTAATAATTACTCGGTTTTTTTTTTACAGATTTGCTGTTTGCGGGTGATAACACGATAGCTTTCGAATTCAATAGTACTAATTGTAAGTATTATCGTTTGATTTATTATTACAAATAATAAATAATTCAATTTATTTTACAGTATTGTGTCCCAGTAACGCCGAATTCTTAATTTCCGCAAACTCTCCCAGACCGTTTAGTCTTTATGAAAAAATTTGGGATTTACATAAAACGGTGCCAATATTTCTTGTGTTAATTGTTGCTCCACTTTTAAATTTTAAATCAGCCACGTTTTTTACAAAATTCAATTCTTTAGGTGAGTTCAAAAATATTTAAAAGAAACATGTGAACTTTTAATTATAACTATTATTGTTTTTAATTCATAGGTACTCTGTCTGTGCTCTATCTATTTTTATTTGTTGTGATAAAATCATACAGTTGGGGTATAAACCTATCAACTCCCATAGTAAATGGTTTACCGGATATTTCAGAATTATATAAAAATACGTTTCCAGCTACATCAGGAATACTTACTCTTTCCCTATTTATCCATAACATAGTAATAACAATCATGCGAAATAATGAGAATCAAAAGCACAATGTAAAACATCTATAATTTTACGGACGCTTTAAAAGCACACGACGTTCTTATATATAATAAAAAATTATTTTTTTTTAGGGGCGTGATTTAACAATAGCATATATGCTTGTTCTCATTACATATCTATTGATTGGTATAACATTTTACGTATGTTTTCCATTGGCCAAATCATGTATCGAAGACGTGAGTATTTAACCTACTTTGTGTTGAACATAACGGAAATTATGGTTAATTCATCTAATTATTATAGCTAATAATAATATTGCCAGGGAACCTAATTCTAAAATAATGAAAAACTATGCAAATTTATGATGCAGAAAAATGAGCAAAAATAAGCCTCCATTTTTATTGCTTTTTGAGTATTGTAAGGGCTATTAAAAATATATGAGTTTGAGGTAATACACTTCTTAGTCTATCTAAGTGTTAGTCCATTTTTAACTACTATGAAAATCTGAACTCGTATAACAAAAGTGCATAACTAACACATACATATTTAACCTACAAAATCATAGTAAACAGAATTGATAATAAGTGTAAACATTTGAGCTTGATACTGAATTAGAGAATTATTTCAACTAAAAATTTGTAAACAAATTGAAGAGCAATTATTTTCTCGCTAATACGTTTTTCAAAGTAAAACTTCATAGCTACGGATCGAATAAGTGGGTAAATGCAATAGCGCGATCTCCATTTAAGCAATTTGACTTCAACTGTGTGATTTACGACACGTTTTATTATATTTTATTCAAACTTAATAGTTTTGCTTTATTTATGTTGACAAATTGAAAATTTATTATTTTTTAGAACTTTCTAAATAATTTCCCCAGCACGGATGTTTTCAGTATTGTTGCACGAGTTTTTCTATTCTTTCAACTTCTAACTGTCTACCCACTTATATCGTACATGCTCAGAGTTCAAATATTTGCAGCTCTTGAGCTTTCAATTTATCCAAGTGTACTACATGTTGTAGCGCTGAACTGTTTCGTCGTTTCCATCTGCATATTGTTTGCTATTTTCTTACCACACATAGGAACAGTAATAAGGTAAAGTATTTAATACGATTACAATTATAGATTTTTACTTTTTGCGAAAACTTATAATATTCTATCAATTTTTTGATAGAAAAAAAGTTACATAATTTCTTATATAATTGAGCGTCCCAGTTCTAACTGACAACGCTTATTATTATCTTTATATCCAATAATCATTTAGTCGTTCATTTTTTAAGCTATGTTTACATATTTAAACTACGTAAAAAATAAAATTTCATGTTATTTATCCCTTACACTTTTTTTTTTTTTCATATTGGTTAATAGAATAAATAAATATAAAAACGGTAGCACAGTTGTAAATAGTATAATTGATATCTGACTATGATTATAATCTATCATAAGAAATGCTTATCTGTAGATAGTGTGTAATCCTAAGAAATTGGTGGATAATTACAAAAACAACTTTAACTCCTATTTCCTAAATTATATTCTGATTAGTGGTTCTTTGATTTAAAAGTACAATACATGAATAAATACTAATTATAGTTATTAAATTTAGTATGAAATTGATATTCAATAATTTAATATTGTAATTTTTACTGAGTAATTATAAAAAATGTTAAAGTAGTTGTATATTTCGTAACAAACTCGTTAAAAAAAATTAAAGAGCTTGATGTAAAACTTTAGAAGATAATTCTAATTTAATTATAAATAAATTCACTGCTCTACAAGGAATTTTCATTATAGTCAAAAATATACTTTTCTAAAACAAATTTTCGCACTGATTATAAATTTGCAATTAGATTTTTTCCATCGTCTCTAATAATAAATACAATTCAACAATTAATGTTAAAATCGGTAGTGCCCTTCAATAATTTTTTTTTTTAATTTGTAATTCAAAACTAAAAAGTATTAAATTTTTTTTACAAAGTTGTTAACTTAAAAAATGCATAAAACTGTTAAATAAATAGTATTTTGTTTCTAAAAATCTATTGAATATACTACAATAGAATTTTTTAGCGTAAGGTATTCTTTAAATAAACACAGAAATTAAATTACAAATTAACTAATGACCGAACCAACGAACAAACCAAACCCAACCGAATACGCTTCTCACAAATATTTGTATTTAGCATAAGTATAGGTCTCTTTTGTTTTTAATTTCAAATAATATATACATTGTGTATATATTATATATATATATACATCATGTATCTATACATTATTTATTTTTACATTCTATATAAATAATTATATTTATATTATACACATTAAATTTTTTTTATTATTAGATTAAAAACTTATAAAGAAATTTTATTTTTATGCTATAGATTTAGTGGAGCAATTTGCGGTTTTGTATATATTTATACATTACCCACAATGTTACATTTAGCGTCACAAAGAAGCCGAAATCTTCTTTCTGCAGGATCTGTTTTATTTCATGTAACGATATCAATAATAGGATTAGCCAATTTGATTGCTCAATTTTTCGTTTGATATTTGGTTTTCAAACATTCAATTAAACTCTAATTTATTGTAAATCACATTGATTATTAATTATTGTATATTACGTATTTTCTATCTCCCTCTCTAATGTTTACGACATATATTTTCTTCTTTTACTTAATATCTTTGACAGTGTTATTGCTTTGTAGTAATTTTACTGTATTACTCTAATAATTTAGTTATAAAAGTTTTTATCATATTTGATATTAAGACATTTTATGTATCTAAATATTTATAATTTAATAGATTAAAATCTAGGTATACATTTATATTTTTTTATGTAAAATAAGTAAATATCTCAAATAAAAAACACAAATTAATAATTAATATTGAAATTTGACTTAAAATTTTATTTTTGTGTAAAAAGGTGATTATATAAATGAATTAACATTTATATCTTCTACATCCTGCCTTAAAAATGTACGATTTGTAAACTACAATAGATCTATCCTCAAACATGAAGTGAAGTTGTAATGTTGATTTTTTTTTTACAGTAAAAACATTATTTTATAATGGTAAAAGTAATTTTATAATTAGGCAGTATATTATGTTAAGTAACTTAACATAATATACTGCCTGATAGAAAAATTATAAAATATGTTGGTTTGAGGTAAAAAGTATACTACTTTTATCTGAAAATAAAATAGTATGTGTAGAATCTATGGTTATAACAAGTTTGTAGCTAAGAGATTAGAGAATTTCTACTTGTATAAATTCAAAAAATGTTGAGGTCTACCGTTATTTCTTATTTAGTAAGTTTCTCATTAAATCTTTGTAGCTGTAATTACAAACTGTACTTTATTGAAGTCATTATATTCAACAAACTTACTATGGACTCAAATGATACGAAGCTTTCAGGAATAATTAGGCAAACATTAAAAGAGCATGAAAATTTATACTTATCTCAAAAAAAATTATTCGCTCTGCAAAATGCCAATTCCTTATCTGAGTCAAACCTTGAAGGCATCAAATTTACTAAATTATAGTTCTTAAAATAACGTTCCTGCTAAGGAAAATCAGCCGCCAAAGCAAAAAAACATTATTTTCAAAAAAAAATGGCAGTTTGAAGTAAAAATATCATATCCAGGTTAATGTTTTTAATAAGATACAATTTGTGATATTTTGATGTATTGTTCAGTAAAATAGGTCCAGTGGGAGCTTAGAAAAATTGGTGACGAAAACACATTCACAAATAATAATAAACAAACACATAATAGTAAAATTAATAATTTAAAAAATAATGAATATAAAAACAATATAATACAATGAAAAAAATATATATTATGTAAAATAATACCTTCTTATCAAGGTAATAGCAGAAAATAAATAAAATAACATAGTCACCAAGCACAATTAGGTCATTTTTTTTTTTTTTGATCCTTTATATGTTCTGCTATATATCTTGAGTTTTATTTTTACTAATCTTATAAGCCCATACTTTATCTATACCTGTACCAATAACTTGATATGGTACCAAATTTGGAAGAGGAAATCGACAAGCAATAACTACTGCTCCATCATTTAATTCCATATTAAACTTTTCCTCTAGCTTTAACATCTAAAAATTAATGGGAAAATAATTAATAATAGAAAAATATAATATCTAATAAATAAAAGTTATGGAAATTAATACATAATTTTTCAAATCACTTTTTCATAAAATATATAATTTCATCATTTTGATGGATGGTAAATTAGGAAATTTTTTTTTAAATGAATTCAAGGTACATTCATAAAGTAATTATGAATTTATGTTAATCAAAGACAAACAAATTTTTTGTGTTATACAAACTGAACATTTTATATGTATTAACTTAGAAAAATAATATTAAAATTAAACTAATGATAAAAACTTTATAATAAATAAAATTCATTGTATAATAAAATATTTGCTAATATTTACAAATATTATTTCAATACCCAATAACAATCAATAAAAATTACACAACTTGGTGAATAAAACAAATGTCCGACAGAGAAATTTCAATTTATAGGATAATATAAAAATTAAAATAACAAATTTTGTACCCCACTGTCTTGGAATCAATTCTTATAAAACCTCAAAATTTGATGAATTATTTTTTATGATCCTCTTTAAAAATAATAACATTAATAGAATTTAATTGTTGAGATATAATAATACTATGTATTGAAATCAATAAAAAGAAACAAGAATTTTTTTAAAGATTAAGTATAATTTAAAACGAATTAAGAAAATGATATAATAAATAATTTATAATAATAATGATTATAATAAAAAAAATTATTTTAAATTACGTTTCCAACAAAAAATTTGATCATTAAATCATCAATTAACTATTGTAAATATATAAATAAATAGCACAAACCATTTCATCTACACCAAATATAACAACATTTGGAAATGGTTTTAAGTTATACTTCCATAAATCTGATCGAATGAATTTTGGACGAGGTTTAATGTTAGATAGTAATGAAATCAATCTTGAGTATAATATTAACCAATAATTTAATTCAACTCCTACTGATTCAAAACCTTTTTTGGCAGACTCAATCACCTACATGAAAAATTAATACATTTAGTAACACTTATTTTTGAATAAATAACATTTACATACAATTCTTCCATCACCACTTCCCAGATCAACTAATTTTCCAGAACGCCCTTTAAGGATTCTCAGTACATTTTGAACTTGAACACTAGTTGCTGGAACATATGGTAAACATATTTTTCGTAAAGCAGGAGAAATAAATGGATAACAAATGACACTTAAAACAATAGATACACCACCTAAAAAATGTTTTTCACCTACTTATTACACTCACAATTTTTTACAGAAAATAAACAATTATAACTTACCAGTTACTCCAACTAGAAAAAGCCCTTTATAATTTCTTACATTATTAACTTCTGACTTCACTGGTGTCTGGGTAAATGATAACAATAAATCAGAACTCATAACCTTGCTTCTTTTAAAAATTAACTTTATAAGTACTACACAATAAAAAAATTAATATTAAAGAATAAAACACTATATTAAGTTCAATAACAAAATAAATACTTTTATCTAAATCATCTAACCCTGTACAGAATAATAAACAATAGCAGGTCCTAGTCTTAAACTTTTGAAAAAATTATTCCTAATTTTTTTTTTAATAAAAACTGATATGAATATTTTCGGAATTTAAAATTTGTTATGAGAAACCTTATCTTTTGTGAATTAAAGAGAAGGACCCAGCTGACCAAGGAGTAAACCAGTTATTAGTTTTATAGAACTCAAGTCAAGACAATGGTTAAATTTAAGAAGATAACTAATGAGACATATTATTAATTTAAATATTTTATATATTTCTTTCTTAAAATTTAAAAATAATAAATTATGAAAGTTTACAAGAGAGCACCCATTTGTTTATTTTAAATAAAAAAAAAATAGTATATTAAATATACATAGTATAAAATAAAATTGATACATTTTCAAAGTAAAATTAGAAAAATTTTATACTAAAAGTGAGATGTTATTATTCCTACATAAATAGTATATTCTAGTCCTCAAGTAATAAATGAAATCAATTAATAAATACATTAATAAATGATTAGAATATTAGTAGTTATTTGAGTTCATAGATTCAATACTCAGTTTAAGTTATAGAGATTTGGCAATTAAATTAAGGATATTTTTGTAGATGTTATTTTTTTCTTTTATTAAAAAAATATATTTAACTTTTTAATACAAATTACTCAAAATTCATGCATTGTTTAAAAAAAAATGTTATATGTTTAAATAAATGATAATAATATTTTGAAATTGAGTTCAATGTTATACAATTCTTATAATTAACGTTTATTAAATTAAAACATTATACAAGGTTTTCCTATTGACATTATTAAATATTAACATTTTATAAAAAAAGAATTTCAAAATATATTTTACTATCATTATCAGTTAAAATAAAGGCAAGAAACTACTTTTTTCTTACATAGAATTTATAAAACAATTTTTAAAAGAAAATTATTTTGATAATTGAATTTCATTATTAATAATATTATGTTTAACAATATTCTTCATTCATTAATATTACATATTTTTTATTTTTCGAAAATTAGTTCTGTTTGAAAAAATGTTTGTTCTAATAGTTATAATTATAAATTTATTAGGATTTTTTGCTCCATCAAAAATTTAAATTTCTAATTGAGGTGATTATTAAATGTATAACGTACATTATACATCTATAGTAGTCCCATCGTAATTTACTACATTTACTTTTAACTCATATAGTCAAATTAGTAAATCACGATGTATATATATATATATATATATATTTTTTTTAGTTATACCTTTAAGTATAATAGTTTTATACATTTAATTGAACAAGCTATGCAGCCTAAGGTAAGGAATTTTTCATATTATATTAATTGATGAATACTTTAAAAAATGAAAATACCTCTTTAAAATCCTATAAAGCCACCGTTAAATTTTTTCAAAGTTTTAAATTCATAAAATTTCTTCATCGCCCAATATTTATTTCAATAGTATCGTTAAGTAATGTCCATGAATTTAGCACCCGAAATTAACTGATAAGTAACCATTGATAAGAATTTAGTAACCATATTGATATATAGTTATAGATAGTACTATCTACACTTAATGCTAGTATACATAAATAATAAGGTATAAATTCCTTGTTATCTATTCTTAAATATTATAAGCTACAGACTATATTATAAAAAGTATACCACCATGTTTCAACAATTTGCCCTAAGAAAAGAATGTGAATTTGTCAGAACATCGTAAAATACTCTGTATAGTCTATAATGATAGTACTATTATCACAAATAAGATATTTTATCTTACTGTTTTTAAATATTTTACATCAAAATATTGAAACCGTTGAAAAAATGTAAATTTCTCCTATTATAAATCTCAATTTGACTATTAATTTCGATTTAATCTCAAGCCATCATATATACTGCTTAAAATGTTTGAGAGTATTGAAAAGTGCCTAGAAAATCATATTCCTCGAGAAGAACTAAGTGAAGTGCAACGAATTTTATATGGAAAAAAATTAGAGTATGTTAATTTTTCTGTTTTTATTTTTAATATTTTATTTTTTGTTAATAAAATAAGTATAAAAATTAATCTTTGTGTGATTACAGAGAATTACAACTTCCAGGTCCATGTATTAATAACAAATATAATATTGAAGTTAAAGGTTACAAATTTCATTGCCCCTTTGAAGAATTACGTGAAAAAAGGTACGACTGAAATAAATTAAGTAATTAAAAACTTAAAAATTTGAATTTTGCTCATTTATCAAATGTTGATTGATAAGCCAAAATGTCATAAATGCCTTTATAGTTTCAACATCTAAATCTTATACCTCTTTCACGTTTACTTATATTATAATATATCTCTGTGAATTAATTCATTGTAAACTATACTTAATTAAGGTAATTTTTTTATTTTTAAAAATTTATTTATTAAATTTATAGCATATTAAACAACATTTTGCTTAAAACCTCTAAATAGAGGGAAAATATACAGTGATTCTTTTAACACTAGCCATTTAATTTCTTTTAAAATAAACATTTTTATGAGGGGATTATGTTAGATACATATTATTTATGTGTAATATAATTTTTATGTTTATCCCTTATACCTTTTAAGGGTGTTATTTTATTTTTTAAATGGCAACATACATATTTACCTAATTTATAAAATAGGAAATAATCTAATTTAGAAAATCACTGATCAATAACGACTTTTAGACCAGTATTTCAGAAGTTATTAACAATTTATTATAATGGTTGGTGGTGAAGAGTAGATGTTGCTATTTTTATCACTAATCAATTCCCAGACCTACTCTTTGTCCTGCCTTGGTATAAAGATATAAATAATTTTCAGAAGTTTTATTTGTCTAAGTCATTAATATTATGTAAATATTAGTGAGGATTATTTTTTATAGATTGAAAAATAAAGCTAAACAAATTATAATCAAGGTTCTAATAATAATAATTTTTTAGAATTGTAAAAATTGGTGTTATTCAAAATAAAATAGTTTTACCTACAAATAGTTCAATATTAGAACAAAGGAATGCAATTTTTGAAAAAATCAAACTTATTATTTCTCTGGCTGCTGAAGTTAATGTAAATGTTATTTGTCTTCAAGAAGCATGGAGTAAGATTTAAAAAATAATAAATACTACATAGAGGTATGGTTGAAAGCTTTTACTTTTGTGCCTTCCAAAACCAGAACAAATAATCAGAAAAATTATTTGAATTGTTATGTCAAATAATTTTTTAGATAGAATTCTTAAAAAAATTTTAAAAACATAATAATTCAATTGTTAAATATTTTGTTTAGCAATGCCATTTGCTTTTTGTACCCGAGAAAAGTATCCTTGGTGTGAGTTAGCTGAATCAGCTGAGGATGGTCCTTCAACATTATTTTTAAAAAAAGTAATACCTATTATAGTATATTTAAATTTAAACTAGTAAATCAATAAATTTGAATAAAACCAAATTTTAATTTTTTTGGTACACAAAAAAAGCCAAATATTTGGTATAAATCAGTCCAAAATATTTAACAATAATTTTTACATGTATTTATTAAATTATAATAACTACTAAATATTGACTAGATTTGATCAAGTATACTATATATATTATTGATATTATGAATACATATATGAATATTAATTCTACCATGAAAAAAAAAAGACTATATTCATTATCTATTTGTCACAAACCACTTAATTACTTGCAAAAATAAATATATTGTGAAATCTTTTTGGTTTTTATAGTTATATATATTTCTTAATTTATTAGAGTTACTAATTGTTATTTAGTATTATCCTCCATATTTTATAGTGGTGTCAACTTAATTTTTTAACATATATTTAACTAGTTTATAAAATAAAAAATTATCTAGTTATGAAAATGGCAGGTATATAAGAACTTTTAAATCAGTTTTTCATAAATTATAGACTGTGGTTGGTGTTGGTAAGACTATATTATAACATTTCGAGACCGCACTCTTTCTCCTCCTCACTTACAATAACTTTTGAAGTACTGTTCCAAATGTTGTTATTGACCTGTCATTTTAATATTTATGTTTATCCATATATCTTACCATCGTAAATTATTAACCAATATTTTTAATGTCTCTAGAAATAACAAACATTTTATTTATTTTAAAATTAAAATTTTGATGAAAAGACTATAAATATGTCATCTAACAATATTGAAATAAAAATTCCAAAGTATATATAAACGACCTAAAAAAACATAAAAAAAAATGTTCAGAAAATTGATTTCTTGTAACCTGTGTTAGGTAGTAACTTAACTTGAATTACAAGAAAAAAATAATGAAACTACTTGTATTCATTGCTTAAGAATAGGAACACATTTTCTCATAAGATACAGAGTATTTTCAATTTTTGAAAAGGATATTATTGTTTGATTCAAAAAACTCTACAATATTATATAGTTAAATATTTCTTTTTCTCGCCTTCAGAGATAAAATAATTCAAATTAAATTTTCTTTAGTGGGAATCTCCACATTTCGCTGAATGATATGATAGATTTTAAATAAAAACTAATCATTAATTTGATTTTCATAATACAGGAAGCAACAAATACTGTTTCAATGAGCCATAAATTATTATTATTCATATTTATTCTTGCTATTGTTAGTGAGAGATGTGATAACAAGAATTATCAATAAAAAATTGTTTGTGTGACATGAAGAAATAACTACTGTATGCTAAATAGCAAATTATAAATAGAAATATGGTCTAAAATCGCTAAGATTTAACAAGCAATTACAGAAGAACAAATTATCAAATAAAAAATATTATAAGAACAAAATTGTATGGAATTATTTTTTTCTATCATTAAAGTGAAAATGGGGGTTCTCATTAACAAAAAAACCCAGCAAAGGGGGTTCGCGGCACAGTGGTGACGTGGCATAGTTGGATCAAGTATTAAGATATCTGACAGTGATTAAATTCACTATAAAAAAAAACGCTTCGATGCAAATCTTTAGATAGAGTTTAATTTTAAAAAATTGGTGGATTATTCCAAAAGCAACATGATTTGCTAGTTCGATATTAATATCCTGATTCAGATAAAGTATATCGAATGAAAAAGGGATTATTAAAAATTATTATTTCTCATAAAAAAATTATGTTGATCCATACACTTTTCAATAAGTTATAGCATTATAAAGTTAAAAATAAAATCGATAATTTTCACACAAAAATAGCATTTGGTAGCCAATTTCACCCTGAAGACACAATAAAGTACGAAATTTATTTTTTCCATAATAAAGTGCATTACATTAGCTTTAATTTAAGATATATATATAAAAGTGTCAGACTTTCCAGAACACTTTCAAAATTTAAGTTGAAAAAGTAAATTTTTTCTGAAAAAGTTGTGATTTTGAATCCTCCCTTTAGGCAGGTAAAAAGTCAGATTTATAAAAAAATTATACCAAATGAAAGGTAATGATATCATGCATCTTATAACACATCTTAGTAAAACCAATACCTTCTCAGCTTCGCATCGAAGCTAAAAATAAAGTTTAAGTTTTTTAACCTAGAAGGGACAAAAAAAATTATTTAACTACATATTACTGTTTAGTTTTTTATAACAATTTTTTTTTACGAAAATTTAAAATTTTTAATAGTTTCTAAGAAAATAAGTTCAAGCGTAGGAAATCTGCCAATGCTTAAGTGTTCCTTGAAATCATGTTTCACAGTTTTCCTTGTAGGATACAAAATAGTAAATTATATCAGGGTATTTATTCTTAAACATTTAATTATTGAAATAATAGATCTAGAATGGTAGGCATTTTATTTGGAATATTGATAACTTTCTTTTTTAATCTAAAAATTTTTCTTTAATTTGTTACCTGCTGTTCATTTTTTTTTTTTTTTTTGATAATTCAAATTAATAATAAAGTTTATTAGTTTAATATAAAGAAAACTGTTGAAATATTTTTCTAGCTTTGTAAACAGTATAACATGGTTATAATATCTCCAATTTTGGAACGTGATGAAAAAGATGTTATTTGGAACACTGCTGTAGTAATTGATAATCATGGAAATGTTATTGGAAAACATCGAAAAAATCATATCCCTAGAGTAGGGGATTTTAATGAATCTACTTATTATATGGAAGGAAACACTGGACATCCTGTCTTTCAGGTAATTTTAGACTATATACTGAATCTAAAAAAATATATTTTTTTTAATGGATCATTTAGAATGTTATTTATTATTATTACTCTCTGTTTATCTTTAACTCATTGCTCATTAAAAATGTTTTTGATAAACAAAGCACAAGAGCTTATCATTCATAACAAACAAACTCTTGCAGCATACTTAAGAAATCTATATTAGTCATCATATGACAATCCATCATTTTCTTTAAATTTTTCAAACATTATAAAATTTTACCTGGCGAGATCATAGCTAACAAACTGATTTTCTGAATGTTTTTTACAAGTAAACCCCTGATTTACATTATGCAAATTCTGTTATTAAGTTTCTAATGTATTTTTGGTCATTTTATTAGAATTTTCAAAAAAAAAATATCTGATTTTATTTTTTTCATATTAAACTTTTAACAAAAATTATAAAGGAGATCATTTATTTATCTAATAAAACATTTATATTGTATAAATAATTATACAGACAGAATTTGGGCGAATCGCTATAAACATTTGCTATGGTCGTCATCATCCACTTAATTGGCTAATGTTTGGCCTAAATGGAGCTGAAATTGTGTTCAACCCTTCTGCAACAGTTGATGGACTAAGGTAAAAAAAGTTACATAATATTTTTGAATTATTAATGAGTTATACCTTTCATGCGTTTGGAATATTTAGAGATATATACATGTCTTCAATTTTGTGCTAATGTTTAAAACTCATTGTAGAGTTCATCTTCAAATAATAAATACATGTCAGCACATCACTGAGAACATGAATTTGTCTGTAAATATTTTAAATAAATAATTTTTCATTATTCTGATTAATGACTTGAGAAATTAACAAATATAATTATTGAACAATTCAATCTTATCTTAGAAAATACTGTAATTTTATTTTATTACGTGAAGACCTAAAAATATCCAGTAATATTAATTTTTAAATAATTTTTTTAAAGGGCATAATATTATATTTTGACATTTATTATAAATGTTGCTTCATTCAAGATTTATAAATGTAATTATGTTTTTTATTCATACTAGATTGCAGGGCTAGATTAAAAGAAGAGTGTTTTATTCCCATGACAAGGTGTATTAATAAATGATTCCATACAAAACTAATCTGATATATATTTATTGAATTTACTCAAACAATTTTGTATTTTTTATTCTAAGTGAAACCCTATGGGGCGTTGAAGCAAGAACAGCAGCCGTAGCAAATAGTTATTTTACTTGTGCTATAAATAGAGTAGGAACTGAATATTTCCTATCCGAATTTACAAGTGGTGATGGAAAACCAGCTCATAAAGATTTTGGTCATTTTTATGGTTCCAGTTATATAACTGCTCCAGATGGTTCTAGGACACCTGTAAGAAATATTTAAAATTTCAATACATAAATTTTATAATATATCAGTAAATAACTATTTACTTTATTTAATAATGAAAAAGTAAAAATCTGAAATTGATAAAATGCTTTTATAATACTTCAAATTATCATGTAATTTTTGTATTTTACCCTAAAAAAATTATTTCCTTTGTTTATTTTTAATTTTGTTTAGTTGAGTCTTAGATTTACCATAAGCTATAAAAATTATATAATAAATATGTAGTTTAATGTAATTAAGATCTTTTTACCTAAAAACTTATATATTAATAAAATTACAAATTTTATTTTATATATCAATGGAAATATTAATATATTAATTAATTTATAAAATTAATTAAATTATAACTTGCATCATATTTATGCTATTTTGGATCAAATTTTTTTCACAGGGTCTTTCTCGAATTCATGATGGTCTCCTTATTGCAGAAATGGACTTGAATCTTTGCAGACAAGTGAAAGATCATTGGGGTTTCCAAGTAATTATAAAAATTATTGATCTAATTATTTTAGATGAAATTTAGAAAATTTCTTTTAAACTAAAATATAAGTGAAAAATTAACCTGTGCTCCTTTTATAAAAATAATGCATTTATACATATTCAATAAACATACTTTTAAAGAATTATATTTTTAACAAACATTTTTATTTTACAGATGACTCAAAGATTAGATATGTATGCTGATTCATTAGCAAAATTTGTAAACAAAAAATAAATTATCAAGAATATGATATAATTTCACTTATTTTTGAGCTAATAATGGATTTTAGTTTTATATAAATTTAGTATGGTTATTGTTATTTCTGTATTTACATTATATTTTACAGTTTACATTATAAAATATTAAATAAATATTTACTAGAAACTTTACTTCTTATTTACCAAAATATGATTATATACTAATTAATATTGAAAAATTTTTCTTATTATTAAATGTTGATTTATTTATTACTGAAAAAAATGGTAAACACTATTAATAATATATTTTGAATTGATTATGAGGCATATTTATTGAATTATAAAATAAAAAAACCTTTGAAAGTATTACTTTTTGGTTATTCTGTGTCAATTTATTTATAATATTATAAAGCTTTTGTTTTATAATACATTTTGTTAAACATAATTGTCAAACTCATGTTCTACCTCCTTCCAGTTAAAATATGAGTTAATATAAAATAGTGTATAAAATGATAGTAGTTAGTATTCATTTTAAAGTTGAGCAATGATGAGGGCCACTATACTGTATACTTTTTTAGTTTCTGCTAAATTTGTTTTAGCTGATGATATCCAGTGGATTCCAAATTATTATCAGTCATCTATTAATAATAATTATAAAATATTAACAATGTTTCGTGGATCATGCACAGTTTCATTAAATATTTTCAAAGGCCAACATTTTCACGTAAAAATTCCATTTTATAACAGAACAATCCCAGCTGGCGTTTGTGCAATATTATTGAATAGTATGGAAAATTATAACATAGCTATAGCTTTAGAACATGGGTTAGCAGACACAGAAAATTACCTATTTAATCAAAATATAAGACTTTATACAATTAATCATGGAAATGTTACTCTAATACAAAAGTAAGTTATTCAGTTACATTAAAAATGTACAAAACTGCATTTATTAAATTTAAAAAACGATAGCATAGTGGGGTCGGGACAAGTATAAATGATATTTGACAGTATCATAAGAAGCGCTTCGATGCAATTCTGTAAATGGTGTTCAATTTTAAGAAATTGACGGATTATTCCAAAAGCAAAATTAATCCTATTTTTTTGTTTAACTTTGACTGCCAATAATTGCACATAGAAGATAGGTCGTGGGGACAATTTTTTTTTTTTTATAGACGCAACAAGTTTTAATTTAATATATATTTAAAAGATGCTACATTACCAGAATATTTTCAAAAGTTAAGTTGAAAAAGTTCTACTTTTTATACGTATTTTCAAGTTTAAAACACCCCCTGTATTAAGGTAAATTGATAGATTTAAAAAAAGTATGTCGGATGAAAGAGGTATATATAAAGTATTTAGAAACAAAAAATTTGTGTTGATCTATACATTTTTCAAAAAGTTATAGCAATTTAAAATTGAAAATATAAAATCGAAAATTTTAACACAAAAATAGCATGTTTTAATTACGGTAGCCATTTGCACATGGAAGATAAGTCATAGGCACATTTTTTTTCTTTTGAATCTATAGTACATAACATAAGCTTTAATTTTACATATACTTAAAAGTCGCAGAATTACCGAAACATTTTCTAAAGTTGACTAAGTTGAATTTGTAAAAAAGTTGCTCTTTTGTCTCCTCCCTCTGGGTAGGTAATGTATCATTTCTTATTAAAAAAAATTTATTATGGTACATTCATTTTTCATAAAGTTATGGCAGTTTTAAGAGAAAAAAATGTCAAAATTAACCGATTTTAATAATTGTAATTTTTGGGGGATTTTCTCAAATTACAGGGAACGAGGGAATTTTTTTCAATTTTTAAGGGTAATGTTTTCAATTACATACGATTTGTCATATTTTGACGTATGGTTGAAAGAAATCGGTTCAGTGAGAGCTGAGAAAAAGTGGTGACAGACAAAAAAATTCAAATCATAGTAAAATTAATCCTTCTCAGCTTCGCATCGAAGCTAAAAAGTAATTAATTTAATATTTTGCAACAAAAAATCTAATAAAAATTAGAATATTTATACTTAAGATAATTTTTTTAAAAAGTTATGTAAAACTTATTGGCATTTTAACTGTTTTTTTTTTAGTGATTGCAATTTTTTGAATGATTTTTCTCCTTTAATGAAAATAACTAACTCAAGCATAGCATTACTTCTCATAAAAGCAGATCAAAGTATAGAATTTTCTTTTAGTGTTTTTCCTTACTAGAAATAAGTTTATAGATTATATACAAATTTCAACATAATTAAATAACTTATAAATTAAAATATATTAAATGTGATTGAAATTTGTTTTAATAAATCCTTTTATAAAAAAAACCTATTTTTTATCTTTATTATGCCTACTTGTGTTATATCATTAGATTAAGATAATTCAGAATTATGTATTAAATAAATTTGTTTCTTTTTCTATTTATTTATATATCAATAATAATATATCAAATATTCTAAACATTAAACATAGATTTATAATGAGGATTAACTGTAGAAATCAAATGAATAATTTATATAAAATGAAACTATATTTTATATTATTGTAGTAACTATAAAAATAAATTAAGTATTGAATTTTAAATAGTAAAATAATATATTACAAAAAAATACTTTTTGATAAGTAGGTTTTGTAAAAATTAGTGATAGTAAAAAGTACATTAATAACTTTATTTGGGTCATCATACCTACATTTTATTTTATACAATGAAGATAACTTGGATAAATTAAAAATATAGGGGCTAGAGAAAGTTGTCTACTTTTTGTATTGTAACTATATCAAGTAATGAGTTTTAAATTTTGTTACTAATAATCATTAGATCAACAAAATGTTTATTTCTATAAATATAATTATAACATTTTGTGTATTTTATTGCAATACTTTACAATTAAATTATGAATCAACAGTAAACTATATTCAATTAACACCTTGTCAATCTTCATTTAAAATAGGAATTGGCAAGTACAATTTTGATTATGATGCATTAATCACAGAAAACTACTATAGTAAGTAATTTCCTAATAAATAAAAAATAATGTTATGTATAAAAGTGAGAATTTATTTTCTAAATAGGAGAATGTACATTTTTAATAGAAAGTCCAGCTAAGTCACAAATGCATATGAATGCTACAATATCAATTCCAAATTTGGATTCTTCAAATTTTTGTACATATTCAGTAAAAATGTTTGATGTTCAGAGCATTTCATCTCCAACTCTTCTTGGAGAGTAAGAAAATATCTTATACTTTATAATTATCATTAAATTAATTATTTTGGCATATTTTTTAATAGATATTGTGAGTCAACAAATATAACAGATCTTACTACTTATTCAAATATTATATACATTCTAATTAAAATCTCATCCAAGGGCTTATTTCAATTAGACATAGATACTGCATAAATTTTATCTAATAAAAATGTTTTACTAGAAAATTTATTATTTAATAAACAAGAGATCTCTCTATCAATGAAGCAGTTTTCATTAAACTTTCTTTTTCCATTTTTAAAAATAGCATTATAGTTTCTTCTATGGGTTCAGAACATTTTAAAACTTGCTTTTTTATTGCTAACCTAAATTCTTCTTTAACTCCTTTACCAGACCCTCTTGTTGATATTCTTGGACTATTAAATTAATAATTTTATTATATATTTATTTTATTAAATGAAAAATAACACATGATTAAGTAAAATATTTTACCAACCTTAAAGAAGAAGCAACACAAGGGAAAATATTCAAAACACATTTGTCATTCTCTATAAACATAGCCATGAATTGTTCTATTATATCAATGTTAGTAATATAAATGGAGAATTGAGGATATGTAAAAACTGTAAGTTCTGATATGTGACGATACATCTCAATAGCAATTTCCTCACCTGCGGGCCAAACCATTTGGCATAATACTAAAAGGTGACCGATGAGATCACAAGCAGTTGGTAAATTTATCAAATGATGCTTAAAATATAAATAAAATAAAAATTGTAATAATTATATATACTGTTTTAATTTTTATACCCAAAAGAAAATAATTACTTACAAAAAGTATTTGGATCAATATTTTTGTACAATATTGTAGTATTGGTAATTTTGCTATTTGTATATAATACATTTCTCTCTCTGGAGGTGGATTTGTTACTTCAGAAGAAACAATGCCATGTAAATTTAATTCTTCTAATTCTTCAACTACTTCAAATATATTTTCAGTGCATTTCTAAAATATTCATAGCAAATTTTTAATACTTGTCACATAAATTAAAATATAAACTTACTAACCTTAAATTCTTGAACACAGTAATATAAGCTTACTAAAGACAATGACTTTCTAATACTTTTTTCAGCTGGTAAAGATTTTAAAAGGTTTTTATACTTTCCTTGGTAAAATTCGATATCACTTAAAAATTGGCCTATATATGTATCTACTTTAATTTGAGCACTGAGTTTCCAATAATCTATAAGTATAGTATAGATTAGAAAATGTAGTTAAGAAAAACAAAATATTAGAATTAAATACCAGTGCACATTGGCTCTTTATTTGTTAGTAATTCCCAATAATTAAATGCCATTTTGAAGTTATCCAAAACTTCTGAAGATTCACTTGTGATACCAATAAGTGATTCATTCAATTTTGTAGCTACAGATAAAACAGTTTGTTTTAAAGGAGGTTTAATAATATGTCCTTTTGGATCTTTTACAGCCTTCACTAACAAATACTCAATTTCATTTTCTATATAAATAAAAATTTATTAACAAGTATTTTGTGTAATATATTTAATCAAAACTATAATAATTTTTTAATTTGTAAATTTTGCTATTTTACCTGATTTAAGAGATCTGTTATAGTCAAAGACATGCTTTACAAAGAGAATCATACCACAAAATACTAACTGTTTACTTAATTCACTATTATTTGAAGCAATAACAAATTTTTTTGCAAAACTGGACACTTTTTTCCACGCTTTTCTTCTGTCACTAATAAACAAGTGTTATATTATAAGCCTGTTTACATAGTTCAATCAGGAGCACATTGTACCTAGGTACATAGGTACAAATGTTTGTTTCACAAGATATGCGAGTCTATGTAAGTTTCTCACTCTTTTTACCACAAACATAACATTTCAGGAAGGATATTATATAGAGTGGAACAGATTTAACTGATAACTGATTAACTTTTGATACAATAATTATTACATTATATTATTTTTTAAATAATTTATACATTCTTAGACTATGTTATTTTGAATTACCCCTATGATCAGGTTCATAACTAATTAAATTCAAACTAATAACATTTGTATGAAAAGTCAACCTTTTCAACATAACTTTTAAAAATATTCAAACAAAGCCCAAAACATGTGTTAAATTATTGCTTATATTACATACCATAAGTTAAAATAAAAAAAAATCCATATTATTTGTTTTCATGTGTAAATAACAACCGAAGTTAAACAATTAATGTTATTTTTGTGTAAAAAATCACTCTTTTTTGTACTGTTATAATTTTTAACTTCAATTCTTTTTTTTAATTACTTATCATTGAATTTTATATCTCTGGTAAAACAGTATAGTTATATAGGAAAGGGTAGTAAGTATTTCTCTCTCCATTTTACAAAAATAAATAAGATTTAGTGGTTAGGGAGAACTTTACAGTTGTTAATGTCTATCCAATAAATATATTAGAAGAAATAAGGCCGCCAAAGGGAGGTAGAGATTTGATAACAATTTTAGGATGATTAATCATTAAGTTACAAGTTTCAATACATGGGTATGTAGTGCGGGTGGATACATCTCATACTGTAAATTTTTAATAAATACACCACCTATGTTATATACCCCTTCAATGTTTTTTTTTTTTTTTTTTTGTAACTTAATAAGTATTTGTGTAAAAATAGCTATTGATTCAACAAAATTTAATATTTAGAAAAAGCTAAAATGTTGAAAAAATTTAAAATGAAAATAATATATTTTTTTATTTTAATAAAAATTATTATTTTTAACATAGTCTAAGAATGCATAAATCTACTTTAAAAAAATTAATAATAAAATATTAATTGTATCAAAAGTTATGTCTTCAGTTAGATCTGTTTCAACTTATTTATAAATAAATATCAATAATAAAATAGTAATTAAAACTAAAAGATTAATTTTTAATCATTAAATAAACTCCAAAATACCTTTGACTAAGAACAGATCTAAGTTCCCAAGAAAGTTTTTTTCCAATACGTTCACAAGCTGTAAACAAATCTTCCCAAGGAGTTTTAATACAATTTTCTGTGTCTGGTAGATTCTATTGACACCCATAAGTTTAAAAAAAATTAATTTTAATTTTAAAATTGTTTTATCAATCATATGGTAGGATAGTTATAGCCTGAATGTAAAATCCGAGGAAAGTGCTAAAATTATTTTTTTTAGATAAACATCAAAAATACCTCACTTAGGTAAGTAGCCCACATTTTAGCAATAAACAGGATTTTTTATTTTATTTTTAAAACAGCCCAGATTTTTCAAAACTTAATGGACTGTTCATGAAGTTTTGTAGCCTTTCAAATATTATTAATGAATATTTAAGTACATAAAACAATTAAATTTAACAACAAAAGAATTAGTAAAATTATGTATATAAATAATAAAGTAATATTAGATATTTATAAAACCTAAAAATTACCGGAATTAGAGTATGCCCTCCCATAGCATAAGTAATATAAAATTCAGTAGTTTTAGTTAAAATTTTATACAAATTTTTTTGATTTAATGCATTAGTTGATACTAGTAGTGGACCAAGATCGCAAACTGAAAAAATATAAAATAAAACTAATATTATTTTTAGATTTTAAATACAATAATTATCCAGTAGCAATTCAAGTAACAACAAAAATTTTATTTATATAATTATTAATTAAATAAATAAACCTTTCAATGTTAAAATAGTTTACATATTATGCAATAACTAATTTATTCAATAACAATGTGATTTAAAAATGCTGTGAAATATAATGTGATTATGATGAGAATCATATCTTTGACAATAACAGACTGATTGATGACTGTCTGACTTTAATCTTTATTATATTAACACCCAAAGGCGTAAAGCATTTGAGTAAATGTATTTGAATAAAAGTATTCAAATACTTTCATTGGTATTGAATAGTATTTTTAAATACATTTAATAAAAAGTATCTGAGTAGTATTTTAAATACAATTATTTAGTATTTAATACTGTTTAATATTCAGTACTATTAATATACTTTTTTTTTTTAAATTTGCTAACCGTAACACAGCAAGCAAATTAAACTCAGTCAAAATGAAAATTGAGAATAATTCTCTGTTATTTTATATGTTACATTATAGTATAACATAATTATTGTGCTTATCTAAATGCTATTATGTATACATCTATTTTTAATACATCAGTTGAACCTACAATAGCCTATTGCAGGTTCAAATGATTTACTCTATTGTCAATAAGACATACTTTACAGGTTTTTACACGTGTACTAATATTTATTTTTTTCACTGATTAGTCTCCAATAATTAATTTTATTTACCTCTAACAAAAAATATCGAAAATAATAAATGAGTTCTCTTAATTTAAGAGTACTCAATATTTGACTCAAATTACCCTCTTGGTAATTATTTAGGTGGAACCTTTTGCTCTTAGTTAAAATAAAAACATTATTATTATTTTTTAATTGTATTCTTAGTATTTGAAATACTTTTGTAAAGTAATTGAGTATTACTCAAATACTTTTGTATGAAAAGTATTCAAATAGTATTTTAAATACATTTTTTTTTAAATATTTGAATATTATTTAAAATACTTTTTAAAAGTATTTTTTACAACTATGTTAACACCTATGCTTGATGTCCTAGGATATTTTGTATTTTACTTATTGGGGAATTTTAGGAAAGCATAACATAACTACTAAATTACTATCTCATCTAGGTGAAATCCTAATCATAATAATGATAATATCACAACTACATTAATATAATATTTAATTATATAAAATATAAACTTCTTTCAAAAAGTGTTATTGTGAGCTTATTGCTTACTCTTAATGACGCCATAAGATTAATCCATGCTCCTTTTAAATGTTTTTTCTGAATATTGTCCTCCTGTTTATGTCTCTCCTATTCTTACTCCAATCTTTCCTTTATAATCCCCGTTTATTCTTTCTTACTATGTTCAAGTGTCTACTATAGAGGTACACTACACACTTATCACCCTCCATAATATTACATGTCTAGTATCTGATTGCAATTTTCTTTTAATACATTTATCTGTTCCTCTCACTTTTTTTCTATATTATATAAGCATATGACATTCTTTTCAATAAATCCCTATTGCTAGAAATTTTACCTCTATTTTGAATATTAGGCCTATTCCTCTTATTCTCAAGTGTGACTATCCTTCACATGTTTCAAATTATTGTCCTATTACCAGTTTTTTTTAGGATATATGTCTGCTTTGCAAATGTATACCCTTTAATATATTAATTACTTTTGTATATAGTACAAAAGTACATAATTATTACATTTTTAGGGTATATGTTAATTAAAAAATTAGGTTGAGAGCATATACTTTCCAAAACACTACTGCTTAATACTATTCTCCATAATATTTCAAAGTTATTTAAGACCGTTATCCAAAATACAATTTGTCCTTCCCTAAATCATACTCATACCTTAACAGTAAAACTTAGATCAAAACAAACCACTCTATTTTAACTTGTTATCTTGTTATAAGTTCTTATATTTTTATTTATTCCACTTTCATAGCTAAGTAAATGTGATCTATATCTAATTAATAAGCTCTTTAGATCACCTTGGTGTATTGATGAATCTCTTATACCTGGTTGTTTTTAACTATTTGACCAATCTCAATTTATTTCAGCTCAGGGTGTCCTTTCTGAAACCAAAGAGCGTCTTTGGGAAGAAGAGAGAGAACAGAACGTTTAATCTCCTGTCTTTTTTGCCATGTTTGTTATTTTTTCTACTTTTATTCTTCAACACTCTAAGCTGTTCATCTTTGCTAATAATATAAAACTATATTTTTGTATTGATTCATTGTTATATTGGCTCATATTGATTTCTCCAAGCTGACTTTCATCATTTAATCGTTCATTAGTGTGGACGAGTCTCTTGGTTTTACCTATAATATCCAAAAATGATCCTCAACATTTTTTTACGCCAAAGGGCTCCTTTTTTTCTTTTTTATTCTATCCATAGTAATCTCTCTTAATCTTTACCTACACTTAATGTCCTCTAAAGATCATTGAGGAAATATGTTGCAAAACTTTAAAGATTCTATATTTTCTGTTTTTTTTTTGCCACCTAACATACTCATTTTCCATCTAAATCCTATACTCCCCAACTAATTACCACCAATGTTTTCCTACAATTCGATTAATGCAAATCACAAATGTCAAATCCACATATGTTAAGCCATAGATCAAATTACAATTCTTAGCCTTATTAATTAGTTTTATATTTTAAATTGTAATTATATAATTAGTTTGACTTTATATTATAAACATTCTTTCTCATTTAATACTATTGATAATGAAAACAATTTATAAATAATGTAATTTCAAGATTTTCATGGGCTTGTCCCATATGCTAAAATAAAATAAATAAATAAATAATAAATATTGTTTTTAATCAAAATATTATAAATTATAAATATTTAAGTCCAAAACAGTACCATTAAAATATTTAAATAGCTATTTAAGAGATGCACTAAAAAAATCCAACTATGCAAGAGTCACAAAGATATGAGAAATCCAATCACTTGTGATCAATAATCAAAATGAAATTTTTGTTTAACAATTTTTGCATTTTGAAACTAAATTAATACATTTTTATCATTAGTCTCTAATATAAAATTTATCTTTTTTTTTCTAAAAATTGCCATAACTAATTGAATAATGAATGAATCGAAATAATTCTTTTTTATATTGAAACCTTAGATATTTCCCTTTCATTTGATATAAATTTTTTAATAATCCAACCCTTTATCTACACACAGGGGGGATTCAAAATAAAAACTTTTTTACAAAAGTCAACTGAACTATTGAAAATGTTCATGAAATATTGTGTTCTTAAAACATATGTCAAATTAAAGCTTATGTTATGTACTATAAATTAAAAAGAAAAAAATTGTTAATGACTGCCGTAATTTAAACACATGCTATTTTTGTGTTCAACTTTTTTTTATTTATTTTAAAATACTTATACAAGGGTTTGTCATAGTAATGAGTTCATCAATTTTTAAAAAATTTACATGTATCTAACTTAGATTAAATATAAATTTAAACTTGTTTTGATTATTTTACCTCCTTAAAGTTAAGAAAAGAAACTATGAATTTTTTAACTAGCTTAAATAATTCTTTTTATAAAAACTATTCATCACGATCATAGTGGTTGCATTATTAACTATACAGTCTTATAAGTTCGGGATACTAAGTCCTTACACCGCTAGCCAAAATAACTTTTTTTGCATTTTTTTCTTAATTTTTTTTTTTTTGAGATGGAAAACAAAATCCAACAAAAAACATTTTTTACATGTTTACTATAAAAATAATAATTACTATATAATTTTTTATACATTTTCCGAAAAAATTACAATACTAAATTATTAAATATCAATTTCATACTAATTTAATTTTATAATAAATATTAATTCATATATTATACTTTTAATCAAAAAACTACTAATCAGGAATAATGAAGGAAATAGGAGTTAATTTTTCATTTGGAATAATCCACCAATTTATTAAAATTAAACAAGCTGTATTCACCTGCATTACATACCCCCCTCTATATATTTAAATGCTTATAATTCAATAAGTGTTTATCCTTAAATTATTATCAACTCATCAAAAATTTTTATAATAAAAGAACTAAAGAGCTACTTTCAAATTATGAAAAAAAATTTTAAAGACAAATAATAAAAAATATACTTTTGAATCAGTCTAAAAATGCATAAATTGATTGAAAAACTGCAGCAAAATGATTATTTAATCAAAATAAGGTTTTTATAAAATATTTGAATAAGATATCTTCATAACTTACCTTTTATTTTATAAACATATTACTTTAAATAAGGTATTTTTTAATATTTCATTACCTAAGATCTTTCTATAACAATTAATGACACTCGGACATTGATTATGTTTTTCAGCTGTGATCATTGTGTCCATTAATTGAAGCTAAAATGATTACTAAAAATTATTGAAGTCTGTATAATTAAAAAAAAAATTGAATAATAAATATAAAATTTTACTGCTAATTCAGTAGAAGACTGAGGAAAACGATTTAAAAGTAGAAGAACTAAACGGCAATGTTCCATAGTATCTTCACTTCGTTCTGCACAAACTGACAGTAATTTCTGTTGAATAGCTATAAGCACATAATAAATATCAAATAAAACCTAATATTAGAAAACAGAAAATTAACTAACATAAAGGTAATGCAGAAAACATTTCACGAAAAAATGTTTGTTCTTCTGATAAACATGCAGTATCCATACATAACACTGGTGTAAAATTTTCAATTTCTTTCCATAATAAATGCTCATTTGGAAAATCTTCAAGTCTATATATAAAAATTTATATTGTAAAAAAATATTTCAAACCCAATGGGAGTATAGGGGACAATAACCAAAGGTACCAAATTTAAAGAAACATATCTTAAGTGTAATCAAACATTTTTTTTTTTAGTAAAATAAGTTCTTTTTATTAACTAAAATCTGGTTATCTGAAATTTTTTGAGGCATAAAAATAATTTTAATCTATGTATCATCTCAGGGTACTAAAATTTTAAATATTCCTCTGTACATATTTTGAAAAGAAATTAGCTTACAATGAACTAAAACACCTGGCTGCTCTTTGAACACAGTGTAGATTTTTTTCAATCACATAACATTCATACTAAAAAAGTATAACAAAATCTATTAAAAAGTGCAAAACTTCAAGCTCAAATTAAAATTACTTAATTAATCATTTTTTTAATACTAGTGGTTACTAACTCTAAAAATTTTGTGATTTTATTTACTTACATGAATGCTAAAATTTGTAGGAAACATGGATTTAGCAGTAAGGAGCCAAGACCGACATCTGTAACTGTCAGTTTCCAAAAAACTCTTGGCTTTGGTCATCATAAAGTCTTCATCGCACATAGATACATCCATTGCTTCCATTGTGATAATATTATTTATATTAAGATATTTTATACAAACATATAAATATATGATTATTTTATAAGTATTATTATATGGATTAATTTTTTTTTTATTAAACAAATATCATCATATATTATTGGTAGTTAGATATCGTGTAACGTTTAAATGTTTATATATATTAACCAATGTTTAAAAAAAAATTACAATAAAAAGAAATTAAGAACACCCGTACATAATTTTTAATTATTTGTCAGTATCTTTAACACTCTACTTCTTTAATAAGTATTTTCGTAGTAAGATTCTAATAAGTGTAAGCTTATTGATATCAGATTTGTAATCACAAGAAGTGTTATCACATATAATCTAAAACCTCTATATACTAATATATTTATTTAATTTTTATAATTTTATCATACAGTACATAAGAAAATGTATAAAAATTTAGAAGATTCATAAGAGTTGAAATCAATTAAAACATTTTTTAGATGTCTGGAGAACCCATGAACTCAGATTCGAATCCTTGTTTAGAAGTAAGCTTTCTTGATACAATTGTAGGTAAAGAAGTTTTAAATAATTTCGAAAATATTTATTATTTTAAAGATTAAAATAATTTTTTGTATTTAAAAAAATCTCTTCATGATAAATCTTGAGTAAAATTTTTTCATCATACAATTGATTAAGAAAATAAAAAACTATTCAGTTTTATTGGTAGGAGTTTTTTTTTGTGTAAAGGGATAAATATCTCAACAAACCTAGCTGTGTAAAAGGGCCTACTTTTAGAATCCCCCTTTTTATAAAAAAAAGAGTATGTCTATCAAAGTAATAACATCTACATTGTGGTCAAGTCTATTTTTTTTCTTTAATTTATAGTAGACTTACTTCACACATACTTTCATGAGCAACACAGCCCTTCTATTGAATCTGATATTAATTATTTCACTTGTCTAGATGAGGCATTAGCCATTGCAGACTTAGGCGCAATATCCAATAAATTTGGGAAAAAAATTTTTTTATTCCTTTCCAACACTTATGTAATATTCAAGTGTTGAGCCAATAACATAAAGGGCCTTTTTTCAGCATTCTAAGATACTAGAGCTTAAAAACTATACTATACTTAAAAATTTTTAATTCTATTGTAAATGGGATTCAAAAAACAAGGGTAACTTATTTCATGTAATGATACTCTTGCATAATTAGTATTTGGCCTGGCACACTGTAATGCACTCAAATTTCCCTAAACATTGCATTATTATATTTGTTTCTTTATTATAACTCTTCAAGTTACAATTGTAATTAACTGTTGCTTATACAAATGTTGTTTTTACTATGCTTCCATAGGAACAACGGATATCACTAAAATGCCTACAAAACAATTATGGTGACCATAAAAAATGTGAACCTCAAATTGAGAACTACAAAGATTGCAAAACATTTTGGGTAAAATTACATTAATTTAAAATTTTTAATATAATATAAACTAAATTATAGATTTTGTAATATTTTACAAGATAAGTGATAACTTAAATAAATTATTTTATTTCCAGTATAATATTTATAAAGAAAGAAAAAGGAATAATACTAAACCGTATTTACCTTCTAAAGAAGAAAGAATGAAAATGAAACAAGAATACATCAATCAACTTTAAATTTTAAAAACAATATTTCCATTGTTTAGTTTAACTAAATCAATTTTAATTATTTCAAATTTTGATTAAAATGATAAATGACTAACATTTTTTGGGGTTTATTATTTTAATGTCTAAAATTTATTAATAATGTGACATAATACATAAAACCACAAATTAAATATTTTATTAATTATAAATATAAATAAATAATATAACCCAATAAAAATAGTAAGGATTACGTAATCTATATCCACGTTTATATTATACACGTATAATAATATTTAATATGTAATAATAATAATAATACATTTTTAAGTATAAATTTTAACAAAAAAAATTAAGTATTACAAATAGTAAATACTATATTTATATCAATGAAAACTAAATTAGTAAATTTATATTACCTATAAATGAATTAAAGATTATTATTTAACCGGTAATATTTAATTATCATAAATATCAATAATATTAATACAATTTTCACTTATTTTGTATGTTTATTCTATTTTAAAGTTCATTTATTTTTGTAAGCTTCCATTGTGTAAAGGATTTAGAGTTCTATGAATGAAGAATAGCATCATATGCTTGAAATACACCTTGTGCCACCTCTAATGTTTGAGATTTTAATGATAACTAAATATAAAAACATAATTTTATTAAATTAGAAGTATACTGTTGAAAATTTAAAATGGGTTTAAAAAAATTCATCTACTTTTAATATTGTTATATAGTATACTCTAGTCATAAAATAATTTTTAACACTTAAATTTTCATGTCTTAATATTTTGTAAATTCTTAAACAAGTTGTTAATATTAAAATAATTGCTTTAATAATTCAAACTTAATTTCTAAAATAGCATAAAACCTATTTATATGAACAAAAAAAATTTTCTGACTATATTATTGAAGAGTATTGAAATTAATAAACAATTATGTAAAAAAATAAAAGTAACTTTATAAATCAATTCATTTTACCGTAATATTTGGATTTCCTGGCTGAATTTTCAATTCATTTAATACCCAATGACCATTTGTTAATTTCAATGATTGATACAACATATCTTGTCCTTCAACATTTCTTTTAGCAATTGTAAAAACATTGTTTTGAGACATTTTCATCACAATAGCCTCTATAAAATAAATAAATTCATAAATAGTAATATATATTTACTGCAAGTTTAGATGAGTTAATTTTCATAGAACTCGTTTATCTTTACCTGTATTGCAAAGTACATTTTTTAAAGTAAATTGAACTTCATTCTCAGCAGGAATATCTTTCCACGTAGTTAAAAATACTCTTTTGTCCATTTGACCATCTTCGACAAAAAATATACTCATAGGAACAATACATGCATAATACATTACATCAATATTGTTCTTTATTGCAACCTATAATTTGTTAAAATTGATGAGATATTATAAAAAAATTTACAATTAAATTATTACTTGAAGGTTAGTAATTGGCTCCATTCTTTGAACCATTCCAGTTGTTGCAAGAGGTAAACAAGCTTCATAAGATGCAGTTGGCATTAGAGGATTCACTACTTGTAGTGGACGAGCAGGGGTCAAGCCAAAACTGTCGAAAAATTAATATATTTTTATATGGTTTATCTAAAGTTGAAAAATAAAGTATTTAAATTTATAAAAGATACTCACGAGTTTTTGTTCAATTGAATAGCAAACCCAGACATTGGTTGCATTGCTTTGTTTTTAAGTGTCATATCCATATTAATTTGACCATTTCTATAAAAAATATATTTATGTAGTCAACATTAAAAAAATTAAAATATGAACTATACTTTCTGGAAAATGTTCCCATGATCTCTAAACCCTTCCCATTTTCACTTGGTAGCCAAAGTTGCTTAGGAGGAGAGTAGGAAACTGGAGTAGGAGTAAATCCAAAAATATCCCCAAGTAAACCTGTGTTTGATGTAGAGGTTGCAGGAACATCTGTAGTAGTTAACAGAGAATCTAGTCCAGAAGCAAGAAGATCAACAGATGGTTGAGTTGATGCTGGAATTACTGATGGTGTTGTCAAATCCATACTAAGAAGATCTCCTATTAATGATTCTTGAGGGGCTGGTATAACTGCAGCTTGAGGAATATTACTTGAAGTAATATTATCAGTTCTAGAAAAAATAAAATAAGTTATTTTAAAATAAAGAAGTCCAAGTTTCTAATTTTTATATTTACTATTAGTTTCTCTCAAATTACAATTGATTTTTTTTAAATTACTTTTCAATTAAAATAAACATCATACATCTTAGAATACTTTTGAAATTATTTAAATTTTTATAATTCCTAATTCATAGGAATATAGAACTTGAAATAAATACAAATAGTAAAATAAAAAAATAAAATCATTTAAACAAACTATTTTTAAAACTAATAAGAGTGTTATTATCTTCAATCTTTTCTCTTACAAATATCATAGTTATATTACAATATCTTTTAATAAGAAAATTATAATAAGTATTTGGATGATATAGTATATTCCCCAATTACCATTTATCAGAACCAGTACCATAAAAAATACACAAATATATTTAAAATATACTCATATATCTATACAATTTTCTGTAACATTATTCTGGGAATAATAATCATGTTTTTATGGTATTTCCACAAAAGTTACTACAACCTAAACAGCATTTTTCAATCAAAAAGGTTTAATAATATTAAACTAACATTTCATGAATGTTTAATCAACATATTTTTTTTAATGCTGTATGGGAACATCATTATATTATTAATATTTTTACATATTTATTAAAAATTAATAATGCTTCATTATAAATTCAATAAAATACAGTTATTTGTTTTCAACTTAGTCTCATTACATTTTATTTAATTTTATTTCTATAACATGTCACAAGTTTTATTTCTACACTTAAAAATCTGTTTTTTTTTTTTGTGCTATTTTACACAAATAACAGTCTATTTAGAAAAAAAGTTTGTCATATTTTAATAATAAGATTATTTTATTATAAGCAACAAAAAAAATTAGCTTTTACCTGGCAGGAAGAGATTTGCGTAATCCAGGTCTACCTTCAACAAAAGCACTTGGAGGTTTATGGTAAACACTAGCTAAACTAGATATATGACATACAAGTTCATCTAATAAAGTAGGTTCTAGAAGATCAGTTTCTTCAGAAATTAGAGGTTTTTCTGCAAGAACAACATCTTTAGCGGCTCCTGGATCAGTAGACAATAATCTCCAGTAGATAAAACCTCTATCACGTAAATCTGGATTATCTGAGTCCTGGGTAGCTAAACTTAAAACCTGCTGAACTAGTTCTTGTGTGTCTGTGGGACGTTTTAAAAATAATTTTACAATAGCAGTCAATAACTGCAACTGCACTTGAGTATTTTCATCATGGAAGCCTTCCAGAAAACTTTCTAACAACTCATCAGCATTGTCAATTCGTTCAGCATATTCACCAATTATCCAAATCATAGATGCTCTTGCTTCAGGTTCATCCAGTGTATCCAGATTTTCACACAATAATGATATTATACTTTCATACTTATTAGGATACTTGCGGAAAATATCTTTTATAACAACAATGGCTTCTTGAACAACATAATTTACTTTGGTTTGAATTAAATCAAGAAGAGTAGAAACACATCTCTCAGCAGATTGTTCAACTTTAATTGCACATCTTCCAATAGCACGTACAGCTTTACGTACAAAATCAACATCTACTTCAGTGGCATATCTGTAAAATAAACAATATATAACAAAAAGAACAAAAATTTTAAAATAATTAATTACTCTTTAAGTTCTGATAAGACTTGGGCAATATTTGCTTGCGAAGCAAGGCGAATCATTATGTCTAATTTTTCTAATTTAACATAAATAGGATCATTATATTTCACAAAAAATACTTTCATCTCATGCTTTAATATATCAGGACGTTTTTGTACAATAAGATTAATATTTCTCAAGGCTACATATTGGACCTAAAATTTAAACAATTTTTTTAGTGATAAAAAGTAATTACCATAACATTAATGACATTTTTTTACCTCTGGTTCTGTAGAAAGTAATGTCACAAGCGGTGGAGCCAGTTTTTTCGTCAAAGTTGTCACAAAATCGGAATCTGTTGGCAACATTTCCATGAGTTTCATCAGTACTTTAATGGCAGACAATACAACTGCTGCATTAGCATGAGCTAAACGTGGTGTAATTCTTTCACAAATACTACATATAAAAATAGTAAAAAATATAATAATTGTATTTAATAAAAATTTTATCATAATTTTTATTTGTTGTGTTTGAGAATTAGTATTCTGTAGAATATTTTGCTCAATCCCTAATGTTATGACAAACTAATAATCAATAATTTAAAATTTGTTTGTAATTTTCTTTTTAAAACAAGCTACTATTTGTGTTAAGAGGACAATAAAACCTGTACAACTCTGTGTAATAGAAACAAACCCCGATACTTATGCACCGAAGCACGACACATTCCTGACCAAACAATGCACTAGACTTTAAATTAAATATGATACTTAGTAAAAAAATTAGCCATTTTTACCTCTAAAATAAAAATTTATATGTTAGAAATTGAATATGATTCTAGTATAATCTTAATAGACAGTTAATAATGACCCATACTTAGATCAAGCTTAACTTGCTAACTACTAAATTACAACTCAGAATAATAAATTGATATAGAGAAAAGATAAATTAAAAATAATAAAAAAAATGATGGTCTAAGTCAACAGTAAATCTTTTTTTTCTTATAAATACATAATTTTTATGCAAACCTTTGTGCCTCACGATCATCTTTGGGGCTGTAATTTGCTAAAGAATCCAGTATGAATACTTGACCCCATTCTGTACATTCATTTAAAGCAGTTAAAAGCTTATTTATAGTTTGTGAATTCATTTCAATTAGTGGTGAACCAGTTATACTTGCTTCATTCATTTCAGATAATGCAGCTACAGCATTTGCAACAACCTAACGATTTATTTTGACTTAATAACATAAATAAAAAATTAGTTTTGTCAATAAATTACCATTGGGTTAGAATCAGAAAGTAATTCTTTTAATTGTTCCAAAAATCCTTGATCATCAACTAACTGTGCATTAATGTCATATAACTTGGCAACACAGACTGCAGCTGTTTTCCTCACATATGGGTCTTCATCCCGTAAACACTTGCGTAATGGTTCACAAAGATATTCTGTAATTTTATCAACTCTGATGCATCCCATTGTACGCACAGCTAAAGCACGTATTAATGGATTGGGATCTTCACAATCCTTAAAAACATAAGTTTACGAGAAATCATTTTTCTTTTCGTAAGAACAAATTTATTTATTTTTAATTTTAGTTACTTTTACAAAAGTATTAACAGCCATAATTGCCATATCAGGATTACTTTTAGCATAATTCATCAAATATAAGTAAACCAGTTTTTTCAATTCCAAATTATCAGTTTGCATACAGTTAACAACATCAGGAAATAATGCAGAAACATCTTTTCCAACTGTCATTGAAGCAATGACCTATTTTTATAAAAATAGCACTAATATTATCTTAAAATTCCATAAAGTTTTTTAAAATAACTCATTTTATCAAAAAGTAAAGATAAAATAGATATAAAAAAAAAAATTTTTAGACCAATTTTTAAAATTGTTAAGTTTTAATCTTCATTATTTTTAATATATAGCTTTATTCCATTCAGTTAATAATAGTAAATTTAAAAATAAATATAAAATAAAAAAATTAAATATTTAACAGATTGCAAGAAAACAAAATTATGATTTTAATAATAATAAAATCATACTGATTTTACTCAGCACAGATATATATGTTCAATTAATATTTATTCATAAGAACCCTTTAAATATATTAGTATTCTTAAACTATTTAAAGAATTATAAATTTAAATGTTTAAAAAAATACACTCACACAGTCTATTATTCATTGTAGGAAATATGCTTCGGAAATTAATTATACTAATAATAGCCAAATTAATCGAATTAGAACCAATAATTTAAAAAAGTATCTACATATTTTATATAAAATTATGATCAAGATTAGATGTATTTTAAATACTAAAAAGAGGTAATGTCTTAAACAAAAGAACTTAATATAGATAGAATTTTAGAACTATTTTTCAGTGCATAACAATGTAAGAAATTACCTTTTTAACAGCTTCTCTCTTTTTTTCCTTTTTGTCACTATTAAGCTCAGACTTCAATTCGAATATTTCACCTTTCTTAGTAGTAGTAAAATACTTACTATCGGTCATTTTAACAGATATTTTTCTATGAAATATTTAAGAATTATTTGAAATATACATAATTCATGAAAACAATTGATTTATACTTACATATCTTCTTCAGTTTATATGATATAAATTGTGTACTGTTAGGGGCGTCAACAATAACTTTTTTATTTCAATAATAATTGAAGATGATATTTCAATCTAAATAAATAATACTATAAATTGATTAATAATCTTAAATAATAGTAGAAATAATCGTTTAACCGGTAAGTACTACAGGCTTTTCAACTATTTTTTTAGTTTTATAGAAGGGTTTTTTCAGTTTTGATCGTTTGATATTGATAATTACACTGATAACACGTATAGGACTTCTTCAAATACCATGAATGTGGTTGAAAACAATAATGGATAATGTTCATAACATATTCAATTAATCGATTATATAAAAAATAAAATTACAGAAATAGGAATTTTTCATCTTTATAAAAAAGTAACGATTCTATTAATGATAAAATACATAGACTAAAGATAAATAAATTATAACGACTAGGAGAATTATTTATTTTTATTATTTTTCCTGAGTATTTAACAGTTATCACTGCAGATTACATTAAATATTGCGTATACAGTGGAATCTAGGGATACCGGAATTTTTTATTCGTGAAGGAGCAATCATTTAATAATTCAAAATTGGTTCTCTTGATCATTTCTAAACTAAAAGAGCGGATAGAGAAATTTTTTTGTCAAATTTTAGTGATATTTATATATAAATATAAGTACCGAACCATAATAACTTCTTTTGCTTCTTACATTATTTATTTTAATAGCACCTTTGAATAACATAAAAATTACATTAATTTAAAGATAAAATGAGAGAAAAGGAAAACTATATTTCAATATTTTGTACTACTTAAGAGTTAAAATTTGGACCAACTATATTTTTGTTTATTCCACTATATTATCTATATATTAGCACAAATAAGTTTTATTTTTTTGCGATATCATAATTAAAGTTAAATACTATTAATATGTGCCTTTTATATTTATTTTCGAAGAGTTAGTCAAACTGTATCACATATAAAGTTAATCTACGTTATAATGAGTGTTGGAAGTTGATGCACTTAGCATTTTTTTAATGAACCATTAAGTTAATACGATAAATTAAAAATTATACATTCTATTTTTTTATATTATTTTAATCCCATTACGTTTAATTTCAGTTGTTTTAATCTTGTTTAAAACAACAGTAAAAAATAAAAATTGTCTACAGCAAAACTTATCATAACTCCATAGAAACGAATAAATTTAACTTAAAAAAATTACTTATAAAAATATTAATTATTCTAATAATAAATATTATTATATATTAATATTAGTTCTTTAATAAAATTACTGCAAATTTACTCATAAATATTTCTATTTACTTCAAAATGATTGAAAAAGCAAGTTTACAACATCAAAGAGAAGCTGACCGTCGACTATTGCAATTCAACAATTACAATGAATACCTAGATTCTTTAAGGAAAAATTCTGATCTAAAATATTTAGAAAGCATAAAACAATGTCGCAATATCGCAGAGGCAGGTTATCGTTCAGCTGTAACTTTATCATTCAATGATTTTAATGAAAGATTAGAAGAAGTAAGAAAAATGGTTAATCCCCCAATGAATATAAGGAAACCATTAAATGAATTGTTAAACAAAACAATCAGCCAAGACCCTTTAATTGTAGCTTTAGCAAGTCGCGAAAAAAGGATACGATTAGGCGATTTAGCGGTATGTACATTATAACCTAACAACTATAATAAAATTTTAACAATTTTGGGAAATGGGATTCAGATTTTATTGATGTTAACGCAGTTAAAAAGATTTTATAATTAAATTTTCATAAAATCTATTTTTGCTATGAAACCAAACAAATTCAATATAAAATTACGAATATTTTGGTATCAAACGCATCTTTTTAATTATTGACACTTACTGCCTTTTGGTAAGGTAACTTATTTAACAAAAATTACCTTGTTTGCAGTATTATCATTATTTTTATCATTGATATTATTATGAATTTAGGCATTTATACTTGTTCCAACTATGCCGTGTCTTTACTGTACTGGATTTTTAAACCTTTTTTGCTTAAAATTTTATCATTTAAGCATATTTTATCCAGAAATTCGCAGGGAAAAACGTTTTCTTATATCAGGCGCAGATATAGAAATTTTTGGTGGAAACCATTTTACCGATTCTTCTAATATGAGAGCTATTTTTTTTAAAAGAGGAAAACTAGAAATAGCTTCCTATTGACTAAGCACCTGGTTTAATAAAATCATATTTTTAAAAATTATAAATGTTTATTGTTAATAATATTTTTAGACAATTATATTTATACGAGTAAAATGCAAAAAAAATACTGAGATATCGTGCTACATTGATTATGGTGAACGATTATTAACCGAAAATTGGATTCCTTATTACAAGGGCACAAAACTTCTACAACCAAAAAAAACGGATTTGAGCTATTATAATTGGAGAAACAATACAACTTATTTAAACAAAACTAAAAATTTTACGGTCTGTGAATGCACTTTATGAAAAATATTTCCGTTTTTAACCCACTTATATTAGTTTTACCTGTACGCATGACAAAATAGATCTATTTTGTCATACCTGTACGTATGTTTGTAACTTACCACGCACAACGTGTTATCCTCGAGTATCCGTCGTCTATGGGCTTGAGACTAGACTGCCGTAACGCATTCACCCCACCCCGCTCACCACACACCGGCAACACTATTACTATACAGAGTGTTCAGTAAGTCAGGAAACGGGTATCTATTGTTCTCATTGTTTGTAACAATTGACCTGTTTCCTTACTTACTGAACATTCTGTACAAACAAATTTGTATTGCTTATTATTAGATATAAACAGTTAAAGATTCAATTTTTTTTGAGTTTATATACAGAATGTTCAGTAAGTCAGGAAACGGGTTTCTATTGTTCTCATTGTTACAAATAATGAGAACAATAGAAACCCGTTTCCTGACTTACTGAATACTCTGTATAAGGGAATACAAATACAGGTAGCTAATTGGTTTTTTATGACGATATTTGCAGGTATATAGCCTTTATTACCAATGGTCATAGGACACATTGTTGCGAGTTTTTAAACGCACTAACTGGCAATACAGAAATTATATCAATTGATAGTCATAATTTACAATAAACACTCCGTGACTGTGACAGCGTTGTTATAAAAACTAAAAAGTGAAAATAAATATAGTTAAAAAAGCTGAAAAACACCCTTTTAAAGCATAACGAACTAAAAAGTTAAAAATAAGATTAAAACAATAATGAACGAAAAATACTAGTATTGTTGTGAAAAAAAGCGTAGGTGCTTTGTGCCATATTTTTTGTATATTGAGCGCCCGACTGATAATTTAGATGAGGAATGTTATTAAAAATAATATTTAAGGTCAAAATTATTAGTAGCTTACCAATTTTTTTCCGATACGTCTCTATGAATATAGACTATCTATAACTAATAGTTAATTATTTTGTAGTAAACTTCTAAATATGTTTTCGGATTCAATACAATAAAAGATTTTTTTATTTTTATTAAAGAACTAATACAACAAAATACGTAAAATTGTTATACAGGGTGTTTAGTAAGTCAGGAACCCGTTTCCTGACTTACTGAACACCCTGTATAAACATTACATTATTTTTAAAAAAATTTCAGGATATATTATTTAAAAACCAAAATATTTTTCAAACAACAAACATACAAAATAATAATTATCTCCCTAAAATCCACTTTTTAATTATTACAGTCACAAAAAAGAAAGTTTTCCATCATTTGTGATGTACAAGTAATTAGAATCTAGTACTAAAATCCAGATTTAAAATTTATATTAAATTGTATTTAATAAAACATTTTCTCATTCAACTATGTATATTGATAATAAATTATGCAGGCATTGATAAAATTTAATTATATGAACCAATTAAAAAAATTTTTTTTAAATAATTTATGTTTTTATAGCCCATAACAATACCTCAAGGTTTAATATTTCAATGTAATGGAGATAGATTGATAATAAATGGCAATCCGTACTTAACATATTCAAATGTAAATGTTGACTTAGTCAGAATACATTCAGATAAATACTTGCAAGCAATGTTATTTGATCATATACTAAAAGTAAAATCGATATGAAAATAAAAATTGATATGACTAAAAGTTAATCATTTTGTCTATTGAATTTTGTTTAGATTAGATGAATAAAATTTGTATACTAAGTTTTGCATATAGAGATCTCAAAGGTAAAGGTATCTATACAGGCGATTATTTAATTATGACTCACGCAATATATTTAAAATTATTAAACATATTATAATTTAATCTTATTAGAAATCAATAGTATCTTAAGTTTGATAATTTTCAAAAAAAATTCGGTACTATACCCACTACTACACTCTTAAAATTATTTAAAATTGTTTTTTAAATGGATAGTCTTTAACTAGCCTATAAATAAGACATTTATTTAATAATAAAAATGACTAGTCATTAACAAATTTTGAACCTGTATTTTAAAAGATATTAGAATTTTTAAAACAAACTTGGACATGTAATGTGGTTTATAAATGCTTAGAGATAAAAATAAATGGACTTATGCCTTGTTTCTAGCCAATATTTTAAGTTGTTATTAACAACTTGTTGATACCTTTTGAATTAATTTTCTTAGATAAATTATTTTTTAGTAGGTAAGTTGATTTAACAACATATGTTTCAATTCTAAAAACAAAATTTGACACAATATTAAGGAAGTATCAATGGGGATAGTATTAAAGTATTTATATAAGTTATATAACATAATATTAATTCAGATAAAGAAAAAAGTATATTATGTTTTATATTTTTCAAGATATTGCATTAGTCATTGTTAAACAGTTACTCTTTATCAGTAATTTATTCAGAATTTCATAATAGTGGAGGGGTATAGTAAATTTTGGTATAGTAGTTCATATTATGAAACTTTATTTGTCTCATTGTTTCATTTAAGAAATAGGGAGGGGGGGTGCAGCCACATGTTAAGCCACTGTATATAACAAATTGAAAAATAAAATCATAAATTTTGTATTTTACTGTATGAGGATATTAAATTGAAAAAAGATAACAAATTTTAATAACTTTATATTATATTCAACTATAAATAACTTAACTATGATTTATAAAACATAGTTTTTAACAAAATAAAAACAATATTTTATTTTTATAGTTTTGTTAAGTTATCATAATTATTATATCTTAAAGTTTGAACTGAGCTAACATATCTGGAGTAACTTTAAAAGCCGGATCCATAAACGCTTGTACCTTTTTCTTGTTGATCCTAAAAGAATAATTTTTTATATTTTATACTTATAAAAATATATATATATATATATACTCACTTCAGTTGTTTCTTTCCAACAGGTAATATATTACGTACTTGTAAACTTTCAAAACAATCTTTAAATATATTTCCTTCAGGAGCAGTTTCTCTTAGGGTACCTTTAATTTCATTTGGTAGAGCAAATACTTCAGATTTTTCTACAAATTTATTTGTTCCTAAACGTCTAGTACCCATATTGTGTAACTGTCTTTTTTTTAATCTCTTGATTTTCTTTTTACATTCATTATGTTCTAACTCATCCAGTTCTTGATTAATAAAACGTAACCTAAATAATTTTACAATTATCACCAAAATTGGCTGGAAATTTTTTAATAAGTCTTTTAATTATTACTAAATTTGAATTTTTATTTTATCACTCATAAAAAGGTATATATATATCAATAGAGAAATCAAAATAAAAACTTTTATTGTGGAAATGTGATAAAAACATACCATATATTTATTGATTAAAAATAGATAATTTAGCTTATACACTTATTAATCACAAGAGGTGATTGATAATTTCTAAATTTCTTTGATAATATTCCAATAATAGAAATGATTAGAAGTAGTTAATGAAGAGGTTACCAGAGAATTATATAGTTAGTTTTTAAAAGTATATTATTCAGTATCAAAATCACTAAAAAGAAATTTGAGTGTGTAACCTGAGATGGTAAAACTTATCATTAGAAACTTCCAGGCGTGAGATATACAAGTCAATACACTTTTATTTAGGCTAGTAGTATGCATTTAAAGAAACAAAGAACATAAAAAAAGAGGATGGTTAAAGTAATACTCATATAATTTGAATAGTTATAAGTTATTCAAACTATCAGTTATAAGCCTGTATTTTTTAATGAATGAGCAATTTATTTTAAGAACATTAAACAACATAGAAGGGAATTGAGTAAAAATAAATATTTATAAATTATACTTGTAAAGATCAGAAATTTTCTTTTTTTCAATTTTAGCTTTCATTCTTATAGCTTCTTCATTTCTTAAACGTCTCTGGATTTTACGTTTCTTTTGTGTTTTCTGATTATCTCTTGTTGTAGGAGGATTAATTGCTTTATATTCAGAATTATCTTCAACTGTGTCTACAGTAATTGTATCATTTTGAAACCCAGGCAATCCCTCTGTCATTTCTTCGATAATCATTTTCTAAAACATTAAAAAATAGAAATTATAAACTTAAAAATAATTTATGATATACTTGAACAATTAAGTTTAAGAGTGAAACATAATACACAACGTTAAACATAATTAATATTATACTTTCCAAAAGACAAACTTCTCTAATATTCTGAAAAAAACTAGGAAATATGTAGTTAATTTCATAATGAGGTTGCTCTAGTAAAAAGTTAACTTTTTAAGAAAGAAAAACTGATATTTCCCAAAAAATAATTTTAACCATCGTAAATCAAATAATATTTATTAATTAAATTTTTTAACAATTTGATTTAAAAATGAGAAAAAATATGATGAGTTTAAAGATAATTTTTTTTTTTTTTATAACTAAACTTTTTTTGCATATTTTTTATTAGAATGTTTATTTTTGATAATTCAGATGATACCTTTGAGGTTTTAATATTTTTCAACATTTCATATTTTTTTATTTAACAACTCCCCACATAATATCAAGTGTTTACAATAATAACAATAATTTAATACATAAACAGTAACTTTTCACTTTAAAATTACTTCATGTGTGTCTTGAGAAACTTGTTTGAATAATTTTTGGGTACATCTTTTTATATGAGCTTCATGTTTGATAAATTCTGTTTCTTTGACAGCAATATTTTCTAATAAAGAAACATGGTCTTCAATTGCTGGATTGTAAGAAAGTCCAGGATGTGGCATTTTTATATCATCTACATTGCTTTGATTTGGATGAGACATTGTTTTTGAGATTAATGATGGTATAACTTTGGCATTATGTTTTAGCACTTCGTTTGGTAGCCAACTTAAAACATTTTTTGTAAGTTTATCTTTCCTTTGTCCGGGATCTAAAACAAATTTTTTTTAAATAAAAATACTATTTAAGTGATTTTATAAAATTGTTACTAATTATTTCCATATTTACCTCTATAATTTGACCACAAGTCCTTTTTAAAAATATCATTTACTGGATTATCAGTTAATAGTTTTACTTTAGATTTCAATATTTTATTTATTTCTTTGAGTTTTTTCTTCTTTGTAATAGTTTTTTTAAGTGGTTTAATATTTTTATCAAACTCATGATCAATTTTTAAACTTTTTTTAATTTTTTTGGTACTTCTAAAATAGAAAATGTGATAAGAATAATTAAATGGAAAATAATATTTTAATCCTAACAGCCTTCACTTAATAGTTATGCCATTGAAGCTTAGGATTGTGAAGTGAAAATTATATAAAATCATAAGGTATCTATAAGGATCAATAAGTTCTTTACTAATTTAGTAAACTTTTTTATTAATATTTGAATATAATATATATATACAGTTAAACAAAAAATGTAATATTATATTGAACATTTTTTAATTTTAGTAAACATTCAGACTTATAAACTAAAAACAATATTGCAAGTTGCAAAAGAACATTACACTCAATTTTACCATTCCTTTATTAACTATCCTAAATCTATAGTAAAGGATCTCACTCTACTTACAATGACTGATAATCTTCATTAAACTTAAAAAAAAGTGGTGCAAAGATCTTCTTGGCCCACAGTAAAAAAAATATAAATAAATAATAAAAATGGTAGCACAGTATGGACGAGGCATAGATGGGACAAGTATAGATGATCTGCTATTTCCTTATTAATATCCTGAATGAAAAAGGGATTATTAAAAAATATTATATCTCATAAAAAAATAATGTTGATCCATACACTTTTCAATAAGTTATAACATTATAAAGTTAAAAATGTAAAAAATAAAATAGAGAATTTTCATACAATAATAGCATTTGGTAGCCATTTTCACCATGAAGATAAAATAAAGTCCAAATTTTTTTTTTGCATAATAAAGTAAATTACATTAGCTTTAACTTAAGATATATATAAAAGTGTCAGACCTTCCGGAACATTTTCAAAAATAAAGTTGAAAAAATTAATTTTTTGTGAAAAAGTTGTCATTTTAAATCCCCCCTTGTGGGCAAGTAAAGGGTCACATATATAAAAAATATACCAAATGATAGGTAAAGACATCATGCATCATGATTTTTAAATTTGTAATTTTTTGGCGGATTTCCCTCGTATACGGGGAACGAAGGAATTTTTTTCAATTTTTGAGGGTAATGTCTTTGACTAGATACAATTTGTGATCTTTTGACGTATCATTGAAAGAAATCGGTTCGGTGAGAGCTGAGAAAAAGTGGTAACAGACACAAAAAAAAACACATCATAGTAATATTAATACCTTCTCAGCTTCGCATCGAAGCTAAAATTCAACTAAAAAAAAAAAATGTAATTTCAATAAAATGTCAGTCAGTGGCTTCTCTTTTCAAAATAATCATGTTGAATTTCATATTATTATCTTTAAATATTAAAAAAGAAAAGAAATGTTTTGGTAAAAATTATAAATGTTAATAACTTAAACTTGTAACATTTTTATATTTATTGTTTTTTAATATATCCTTTATAATAGTAAGGCTCACATAGATAAAATGAGTTTCAAATACTTATCTCTGAATATAATGGGATATAACATCTTTAATTCAATAAACTTTTACATACAAATTTACCTTTTAGCTAATGGAGGTATAGCAGAAGATGAATGTAAGCTTGATAAACATTTTAAAGGAGTATCTAAAGTTTTCTTCTTAGTTTTTTCCTTTTTTATATTTTTTCCACTTGTATCAACATGAAATAAATCTTCATCTTTCTGATCCTTAGTTGAACTTCAGAGGAGATATATAAATATATATAAATGAAAATGTTACAACTAATTTTTCAATGAACATTTTAAAAAGTTTACCCAATTCTTTCTTTCAATCTTTCTTCATCTAAATATGTGTCAACATCAGCTACGTCTATTTTCCTACGCCAATCTCGTTTTAAACGTCTTCCTCCTTTTTTTTTTGATTTCATATTTATACTATTTAGAAATAAAGGTAATATTACGTATAATATTTTAAGAGTTAATTAATTAAATAACTTTACTCCAATGATTCGATAAATGTCACGTGTTGTTCTTATCAAAAATAACAAATAGTATTAATTTGATAATGGTATCATAATAAAAATCTAGTTTGCAATTACTACCAGTCTATACTTTTATTTAATATATTAACACAAATTATACAGTCTGTTACTACCGTGATTAAATATTTTTGTCGCGATTTTTGAAGAAGGCATTTCGTTTACTTTCAATTGAGTCGCTAAGTTGCAAACTGGGCGTGTCCAAAAAAAATTTATTTTTGTAATTTTTACTTTTCCTATCTATTTATTATCTAATTCAAGAAAAAGCAAAATTACAAAAATAAAACATTTTTGGACATTCATCCTTTCCCACTAGCCGAATCAATTCTAACATTCATCGCAAACATTTTTTTTATTTAACTCGTGTAAACAGGACCGTTCCTATAATTAACTAGGGCATAACTTTTTAGCGATGTCTAAAAAAAAGAAATGTAATGAGTTACAGATGTGTACATGTAATATTACCTCACAGAAAAATCGGCTTGAGTTTTGGTCAGTTCTCGTATTTTCGTCCCTTCCTCGGCACGTGTAGATAGCCGTCGTGAAGTTGCGAATTTTAAAAAAAATCGTTAAGTGTCGCAAGAATTTCGGTTGACATATCCTGGCGTTTCGAGCGTATGAAAAAAAGTTCGTAGAACGGTAAAAAATTAATGAATTAATTTTTTTTTATGCTATCTCAATCATTTCTTTGGATGAATGAAAATTTCAAATATTAAGTTGTAAACGCTGGCGTTAGCGAGCGTTTTTTTTCGAAAACAGGCAACTTTTTTTCGACCTTCGCTAATTATTTTCCCAGAATCTCATGACTGAATACTTTCGTTGAAAAAAAAAGTATAATTTGTGATTGAATGAACATTTACATAACATAGTAAGTTGGTTGATTTTATAAATACATATATTGTTTAGAAAAATAATCAACGATTCTCATAGTAAGATTAGTATTTAAAATTTAATTGGAAATCATAATACTAGATGGGGCAACTGATCAAATATGAAATATATACGTCTTCTTGAGAGCACATTATGACTAACCACAGTTATATCATAGAATTTGTCTATAAGGTAATCTAGTGTCCTCCATAGTAAAATTAATAAGAAGTATGCTCGATTAGTGATGGGCATAATCGAATGATTTCGATAATCGAATGATTAGTAATCGAGACATTTTCATAATCGAGTGAATCTCTCGAAAAATCACTCGAAGTTAAAATCGTCTGCTCGTATGATAAGAATAATCAACTATTATTATTTATCGAGAGAATCGAAAAATTATTCGAAATATGAATAAATATACCTATAGTAAATAATTATTAATTTAATTTTGCTTTTTTTATTTGTTGGTGTTTATTTATAATTATTATATTAAACTATAATTTAGGAATAATAATAACAATAATATATTAATAATGCATTATTAATAAGTGCTGTAAATAAAAGACAAGTTGTTAATTTTTTTTATTTAATAATTATTATCTATATTTTAAATTAATCTGTTGGTCTAAAATACTGTAAATTCTGAATTATAAAAAAATCTACCTGTTATGCTTTCTTTCTTTCAATAATAAATATGTATATTGTCTCATTTATAAACATACATCGCATTATATGTATTTATTTATACAACCGAGTTAGACCGTAGAAATGACGAAAAAAAACCGATAACAAATTTAAAAATAAAAACATAAGATAAGGTAGCAATAGCCGGCTTGACCATCATAATTAAAACACCTGATTCCACACCTAATTGATTTTTCATAAATTCACAACTAGTGAGAGAATCAGAACTCAGTAGTTTAGCCAGTTCAGGACAAAACTTTGTTCTAATCGTCACATACTTCCCAAAAATGTGACAGATAAGGTGTTGCCATGAGTAGCGATTGAACGAGTTGAAAATAAGAAGACTCGAAGTCAACAATTTAATAATAATTCGACTATAATTTATGCTAAATAAAAACTTAAAAATAGTATTCTCTCGTTTCATAGACATCATTCGAAATAACTTTTATTCGATTATATACATTTCAAGATCAAGAAATAATTGTTTTCATAATAAACGAGAAATCATTAAAAATAATCACTCGATTATAGAATAATCAATATTATTTAAAAAATCAGAATATCTCGATTATATGATATATATGATTTCAATAATCGAAATATCTCGATTATGCCCATCACTAGGCTTGATCACAGTTCGCATTTTCGTCGTAGAATGAGCACGTGCGTCGCCTTGTGTTTTTGTGCATTCGTATACGATCAATGAAATACGACTGATTGACGAATGCCTTTAAAATCGCGCGATTTTTTAATTCTGATATAATATATATAATAGACATAATTTTTAAGTAATAATTATATTAATTACTTTAAAACAACGCATTGTAATGATATTTTATAATAAATTTAATCGTGGATACTTCATTAGTAGAACAGGAATATATTTTAGAATACGGACTATAAATAAAAAACTTGCATCACAAGAAATGAGCGATAAAAAAACCCAGCACAGTGGTGACGTGGTATAGATGGATCAAGTATAATGATATCTGACAGTGATTAAAATCACTATAAAAAAAAACGCTTCGATGCAAATCTCTAGATAGTGCTAGCACAGAATAGATTAAACCAGAATGGACACTGATAAAAAAATTACATGTATTCTTATGAGAGTACGGTAATTTTGAGCTTATGTCGCTCAGTGTTACCATAAAAACAATAAAATAAGTAATTGTATGCATATAATTCATTGTACTGTACAATAATTGTACATCGGCGGTTGATTTGAACTCTAAATGTATTATTTACATGCTAATTATTTTAGAAAATTTGCATAGTAAATTTTTTGGATTTATTTTATTATTATTTCTAAACATATAACACCATTTTAAAACTTTCAATTAATGTTTTCATTATGTGTAATTAGTTTGTTTAATATATTTTTTATTTTATGTATATTTAATAAAGACTTATTTAGAAAAAAAAAAATTATTCAATATCCACATAATATTAAATTTATTTAAAACATATATTACAATAATTTACAAATATCATATACATAAATAATTTATAGATGAGTTAAAATAGACAATTTCCTATTTTTAATTTTTTTCTCAGACATTAAATTTTTATTTAAAAATTTTATAGCTGTAAATATTCTAAATCTTGTAAACAAATTAATTAAATACAATTTATCAAAACATTTACAAGGGTGGTTAAAAGGTACATTACAAAAATCATTTTTTAATTCGGCTCCAACTCCATCTACAATAGCAAGTGTGGAAAAGTTATTAATAAAAATATTTTCTAATTCATTAATAAAATTATAAAATGTATCGTGCGGCATCATTAAATTTCCAAATGTTGAGTGGTCTCTTGTGGGGTATGCTTTATAGAATGACAAAAGAAATGACTGATCCAATTGTTAAATAAAAATTAAATAGTATTATAATATAATAATCAGTCTAATTAAGTATTTATAAATTATTTTAGAAATAGCTAAAGTTATAAGTAAAAACATACCAGGTGTTGAACATGATGGCAAGCACTCCACTGTTTCATTATCATTATCAGCAATAGTTTCAACAGCCTGTTCCTCTTTGTTTAATAGTGCATCTTCAAATAACGTTGGAATAGCATCAGGTCTAAGACGGTTCTGTTTTTCATTTCAAACATACAGTTTTCAAAATGCAATGAACACAACCGATAATTTTTGTTCAAAACTGCTGCATCAATTCCTTTGAGATGGGACAATCCACATTTGTCAATCCAAACTTCACACCTATACAATAAATAATAATTTAATATTTCAATTAATTGAAATATATTTTATAAATGCTAAACAAATTACTTACCTAGAAGGATCCTTAGGAAAAGAAAAATGACTTACTAATGCCGGATCTACTTCTAAACTTTTGCAGTTTTTTATTGAACATTTAAGTATTTTTCGTTTTGCAGTTAAAAAGTAGTCCATTGCAATTGAAAAATTAAAACTACAGCAAGTGATAATCACTAGTCAAAATATAATAGCAAAACTCACAACAACGGTGAACGGAACACAACACACATGAAGCGCAGACAAACCACAATTCACGAATGATCAGTGCGTCGCTACAGATTTATGACATGTGTAGGCGGTTTGTTTACCAATAAACCATGTTTATAAACATTGTGTTTACAAACAAACCATTAATAATGGTGTTGAACAATGTGACCGTATGTAAAGAAAAAAGGAAATACGTTTTTTTTTCTTAAGTGGCAACACTGAGCGACATAAGCTTGTTATCAGCAAAAACTAAGAGTGTCACTTCTGGTTTAATCTATTCTGTGGTGCTAGTTCCTTATTAATATCCTGATTAAGATAAAGTATATCGAATAAAAAAGAGATTATTAAAAAATAATATTTCTCATAAAAAAATTGTATTGATCCATACACTTTTCAATAAGTTATAACATTATAAAGTTAAAAATGTAAAAAATAAAATAGAGAATTTTCATACAATAATAGCATTTGGTAGCCATTTTCACCGTGAATATAAACTAAAGTCCGAATTTTTTTTTTTGCATAATAAAGTAAATACATTAGCTTTAATTTAAGATATATATAAAAGTGTCAGACTTTCTAGAACACTTTCAAAAGTTAAGTTGAAAAAGTTCTACTTTCTAAATGCATTTTTATGTTTTGAATCCCCCCTGTATTAAGAGAAATGGTCCGATTTAAAAAAAAAGTATGTCGAATGAAAGATCTATATAAATACTACTTTTTATAAAAAAATTGTAATGATCCATACATTTTTCAAAAAGTTATAGCATAATAAAGTTAAAAATATAAAATACAAAATCGAAAATTTTCACACAAAAATAGCATTCGGTAGCCATTTTCACCCTGAAGATAAAACAAAGTCTGAAATTTTTTTTTTGCATAATAAAGTATATTACATTAGCTTTAATTTAAGATATATATAATAGTGTCAGACCTTCCGGAACACTTTCAAAAGTTAAGTTGAAAAAATTAATTTTTTGTAAAAAAGTTGTCATTTTAAATCCCCCCCTGTGGGCAGGTAAAAAGTCAGATTTATAAAAAAAGTATACCAAATGATAGGTAATGACACCATGCATCTATAAAAAAAAAAATATATTGATATGTTTATTTTTAAAAAAGTTACGGCAGTTTTTAGTAAAAAAAATTTCGAAAATTAGCCATTTTTAAATTTGTAATTTTTTCGGAGGTTTCCCCCATTTACGGGGAACGAGGGAATTTTTTTCAATTTTTAAGGGTAATGTCTTCGACTAGATACGATTTGTGATCTTTTGACGTATCATTGAAAGAAATCAGTTCGGTGAGAGCTGAGAAAAAATAGTAACAGACACAAAAAAAAAAAATAAACACATCTTAGTAAAACCAATACCTTCTCAGCTTCGCATCGAAGCTAAAAAAAAATTCAAAAATTTATTAAATAATCATTATAACTACAGTTTTTATAAATACTGTAACAATTTATACTTACTGTAAGTAATTACACAATAAATTGATTTTTAACTATTTATATGCAGTTAAACATTTAAAATTTTACTATGCAGTTAAAGTTTTTCTCAGGTTAGATTTATCAACGAGTTATATCTTGGTTGATAAACTACTACAGTGTAGCAGATAATACAATAAAGATGTATTAAAACACAGTTGAAGTTAATAAAAATATTATAAATGAAATTTGAAACTGAAATTAACTAAAAAAAGTTTATTAAAATACTTGGCTAAATCGGGGCAGTGCTCCTTAATATAGAATATATACAACACAATGTATTTATGGCACTATTATGCGCACTAATTTGATCGAGCATACTTCTTATTCATTTTATAAGGGTGTCCTCTATAAAGAACTTGTAGACTGAAAGGGTTAATACTTAATTTGGATGGATTAATAATATTCCTGTAATAATTTAATACTTTATTCAATTATAACTTTTTGCCAGGTGCATATTCAAATAACTTTAAAGGAGAAAATAAGAATATTTTACAAAGTTTTATTTCTGATTGTATAGCTTTTATTTGCTAACATAAATAAATTACTAATTTTAACTACTAATAAAATAATTTTATATAAAATTGATTATCAACAGATTTCTGAACAATAAATTTATATAACTCATAAAATTTATTACTAGGGGTCAAGATCCCAATATAAATATGGGCAATACAAAAAAACATGTTATACTATAATTATAAGTTCTTTAAATTGATTTCATAGAACCATAATTATTTAAAATTAATAGTATTTCAAATAAAATTTTATATATAATGCTTTACAATTTTTTTTGAAATACAAACGTTATTATCTAATTTTTAAGAAAACTGCTCAATTTCCACCGATATTGTTTATTGTCAAGTTGAAATTTTTCAAACAAATGGTCACTATCTTTAAGTAATTTTTCTAACTCCTCTATTGTTATTTCATTATTAATATCTTTAATGTAAATGAAAATGTTTTCAATACTAGCTCCAAGTGGATGGATATTTAAATAGATGGAACTGAGAGCTGTAAAAAATGTTCAATGTATGTATGTATTATATATTTTATTATTTACATAATTCTTAATATATGTTGTTTATCATAAGAATTATGTAATTGTGTTTGAATGCAAAACTTTATAAAAAAATGGTAGAACATCATACGTGTTATTTTGTATAAAAAATTTCAATACTCACCTAAAAGTCTTATTTGTTGTTCAGAATAATTTAAAGTGATATTTTTCTTTTGTATATCACTGATTTCAGTCACACTATATTTTGTTGAAGCCACAGAATTTTCATTAGTTTTTTCATAATTGAATTTTTGGGTATTACTTAATTTTTCATTTAGAATATTTAGTTCCTTTAAAAATAAAAAAACTAAAGAATATAAGTTATATTTCAAAAAGGATTGAAAATTTAAAAAAAAAAAAAATCCAGCACAGGGGGGGCGTGGCACAGTGGTGACGTGGCATAGTTGGATCAAGTATTATGATATCTGACAGTGATTAAAATCACTATCAAAAAAAACGCTTCGATGCAAATCTTTAGATAGTGTTTAATTTTAAAAAATTGGTGGATTATTCCAAAAGCAACATGATTTGCTAGTTCGATATTAATATCCTGATTCAGATAAAGTATATCGAATGAAAAAGGGATTATTAAAAATTATTATTTCTCATAAAAAAATTATGTTGATCCATACACTTTTCAATAAGTTATAGCATTATAAAGTTAAAAATAAAAAAATAAAATCGAGAATTTTCACACAAAAATAGCATTTAGTAGCCAATTTCACCCTGAAGACACAATAAAGTACGAAATTTATTTTTTCCATAATAAAGTGCATTACATTAGCTTTAATTTAAGATATATATATAAAAGTGTCAGACTTTCCAGAACATTTTCAAAAGTAAAGTTGAAAAAGTTGTCATTTTAAATCCCCCCCCTGTGGGCAGGTAAAGAGTCAGATATAAAAAAAAAATATACCAAATAAAAGGTAATGATATCATGCATCTATATAAAAAAAAATTATATTGATTCGGTTATTTTTAAAAAAAGTTATGGCAATTTTAAGTAAAAAAAATTTCAAAAATTAGTGATTTTTAAATTTGTAATTTTTTTGGAGGTTTCCCCCATTTACTGGGAACGAGGGATTTTTTTTCAATTTTTGAAGGTAATGTCTTCGACTAGATACAATTTGTGATCTTTTGACGTATCATTGAAAGAAATCGGTTTGGTGAGAGCTGAGAAAAAGTGGTAACAGACACAAAAAAAAAC
>NW_026099575.1:16375818-16389421 GCF_025091365.1 Daktulosphaira vitifoliae | reverse complement strand
AAAAAAAAAAAAAAAAAAAAAAAAATAAACACATCTTAGTAAAACCAATACCTTCTCAGCTTCGCATCGAAGCTAAAAAAGTCAATGTGATATATTGATACAAGCTATACTTTAAGTCCATGTTGAAAAATTTAAATTAGTGTTATTATCTTATTAAAGATTGATTTATTTTATAAAAATTTAAGTTAAATTTTATTGTAAATTTCAATTTTATACAAGATTATTGGTATTATTCTATTCTTGAACATTTAGTTTCAAGTTATTTATTATAAAATTTATCAATTAAATAATAAAAATTATTGATTTACTTGTCTAGTTGATAATAATTGTTGTTGAAGATAATTGATTTGTACATCTTTTTGATCAGAAGTCTGTAGACTAGATTTCATCATGCTAATTTCATTTTTGTAAGCTTCCAGCTCACATTTTAAATGATCATTTTCATCCTTGACATCAAAAACATGTTAAATTTAACTTTTTAATTTATTGACTAGTATAATATACTAGTAAATGAGTTAAACAATTTTATTAGTTTATTGATCATGTGTCAATAAATGTTCAGCCACAGGAGATTTATAAATTTTTTGATTATTTTTGTTATTAAACTTGACCCCTATGTTTCTTTTTGTTTGTAAAATTTATTACATTTTTCACATAATATTTTATAAATGCTCAATTTTTCCCTTCTATCTCTATTTTTATTTTTAAAGTTACCTAATAAATTTCTGAAATTATTGCTCTTACACCTTGTTAGATTTTACTACAATAATAAAATTATTAAAAATTCTAGCTAACCCAATTGAAATGCCCCTATAATATAAAATGTGCAAACTAATTACTTTTTGTTTCACTATGCTAGTGAATTATTAGCTACCCACCTTTCTATATTCCACTATTGTGTTCAGACTAATTTTGAAATTATGTTTTCGACATACCCATTAAATCTATTTCTTTTGTAACTCCCAATTCTTTATCAAAATCTATTATATTTATCGTAGTAATAACTAATTTGTAAATTATACTATCAAAAGGTGCATTTTGAATTGCCAGCTATGGTACAAATTGAAATAATTTAAGATAATTTATCTTTTTTTTTTTTCGTATTACATACTTTTCAAATAATCAGTGTAAATCTCATACTTGTGCAATTTCAGTAAAAAATATTTTACTAATGCGTTAATTTAAATTTAGTGTATTAACTTAAGATCACTTTGAAATATAATATTATTATTAAGAATTAATTACCTGCAATTGAATGGGATCAGATTTACTTTTTGACTTCTTAGTATTACTTTCATCATCTGAAAGATCCATCTCATCTCCCCCAATCATTTCATCTTCATCGTCAATACCCAATTTAGATAGTGCCTAAATATTAAAATAAAAATTACCTATGAATTTTTTATGTTAAAAATTATGTTTTTTAAAATTGATAAGTTATTTATACACGACATAATAAGTGACATATGTGTATAGTTTTATTTGTCTAAAGAGACTGATAAATTACATTTTACGCGCAATTTATAAAATATATCAAATAAATAAAAAAAAAAAAAACTTAATGTTAGAAAATAAAATAGTACTTCACCTACCTATATTAATCGTCAAAATATATACCTGTTAAATGTATTTTGGAGAATTTGACATGCAATAATTTAAAATTTATGTAAAATATATATTAAGTATTACATTATTGTTTTATTACTATAACATATAAAAAAACGAATTATAAATAAACATAATAAAAAAATTTTAACTAACAAGAATGTGTAAATATTTTAAGTGGTGTAAATAAAGCAGCAATACTTTCAAATTTTTTCTACAGCAAATATATATATTTTCATAACACATCAAATATACAACTTTATTATCTAATTATTTTTAAAAATTAGTAAAACTTTAAATGGTATTAAGGAAATAGCAACTATTAAGCTAAGCGATGACTTTTTTTCAGTTAGCAATAACCTACCATTGCCTGTTTCTTCCAGGTTTCAATGTTCTTTCTCTGCGCCTTTGTGAAATGATCCCAAACTTTCTTGTGTGATGCAGAAGTAAACACTTTCTCGATCTGGGTGACTTTATACAAGGACAATAATACAGGCGGTTAACATTTTAAGAAAAAGACAGAAAAAAAATCCCCTCAAACAGGACTTTTCTTGAAAAATTAATAATCATACTCTTTACTCAAGTGAAAAAAATCCCTTATTTAATATTTAAAAAAATATGTGATATTTTAAATGAAAATTATAAAACAAGGAGTTTTTTTTACTATTTCTAGTTAATTAATTTATATGGTCAAAAATTGTCCTAATTAAATAATCAGTATATGTTATTATACATTACTGATTTACAACACTTTTATAATACTAGCAATATCATAAACTGTGCGATAACTTACCTTTAATTATAGTTAAATAGCATTTATAGTAAATTTATATATTTAGTAAAAATGGCAATATTTAAATATACAATATTAATAATTATTGTAATTTCAATACATTTACCTCAACCCATAATAGGATCATGGTGTACTTGTATAGATTGTAACTTTGCCTGATTATGTTAAAGTTTATTATAGAGATTAAATTGAAGAAAAAAAAATGTAATTTAGAGAATTTGTAATTCACTCTTTTCCATTTAAAGCAATACTAACCTTTGTTAAATCCAAAAAAAAACAAAAATAATAACTTTGAAATTTTATTTTATCTTTAAGCTGAACCATAAGACCAAATACCTGAATCTAATTTTTACCTCTCATGCAACTAAATAGCTTTAAATTGACATTTTTAATTAGAATGTTAAAGGCTATGTTATAAATTTATTCTCCTTATCAAGTACCATCATCCATAATTTATAATTATACTGATAATTTCAAATTAAGTATTTGAACCAACAAATATTATATAATTTAGTAAATACATAAAAAATAAATCTTACATTGTAATAAAATAGTTTGCATTCGACGTTTAGTGAGATCTTTCAAGTTTTGAAGTTCTTCTTCAAATTGATTTTTTTCAGATAATAGACGGCGAACATGAGAATTAGTTGACTGAATAATTGAGTAAAAAATATTGACATTCCGTTTGTTACAGTCACCTCTCTCTAACCAAGTGATAACTACTTGAACAGCATTTAAAAATGACACATCGGCTAGAAATTAAAAAAAAAACTATAGTTAATTCATAAATGAATAATCATTTATTTAATCATTATTAAATTATTTTTACTTTTAATCTCTTCACTTATGCTTAGAGCCTTAGCTTCAGTAAAATGTGGTATTAATGGAGGTGATGGTGGAGGATTTGACCGTGTTTGTTGTTGGCGTCTTTCTTCACGCATTAAATGTCTTCTTTTCATTTCCCATTCATATTGATCATCCCGAGCCTGAGCATAATCTACATGTAATCTTGATGCAGATACAAGCTCTTGGCCTTTCATGACTAGGCGATACCCTAAAATAAATTTTAAAGGCTATAAAGTATTAGATAGCTAAAATATTTAATCACAGAAAAAAATATTAATTCTTTAGTTGTATGCATAATATTACGTGATTTTTTTTATTAAGTACCTGATAATTCTAATGCTAAATCTACTGAACACTCATTTTCAAAACGTATGTGACAAAACTTTCTGTTACTTAAACGAATTGTTAATATTTCACCATAATTAGCGAAAATTGATTTCATTACATCTTCAGTAATACTTTCTGGTAAACCACCTACAAAAATTGTACGGCAACCAGGAGGTCTTTCTCTTGAAGTTGGTGGTGGTGCATTAAGAGGTGGTGGATACAAAGTACAATTTTCAAGTTGGATAACACGTTTATCATGCTGAATAACATTAGAATCTGGAGGCCTTTGAGTTGTATGATTTACAATCATTGAAGATGGCGTTGCCATTATATTACTCATAACACCATACTGAAATTTAATTAATTAAGATACCTTTGAATTTCAATAAAAAATTAACAAAATATCTAACCTGTCCCATAAACATAGAAGAATCTACAACATTAATTGGATTCATTATGTTGAAAGGATTGAATTGAGGCATTATTTCATTCCATAAAGGTGATGCTCTAACTGTTACTGGAGGCTTATTAGAAGGTAAACTTGGATCAGTAGACATTTCTATAATTGATGATTTATCTCCTTGTAAATCTCCAAATGGTATTTCTCTATAGATATAAACATTAGATAATAAACACACATGATTTTGAATTAAAAAGAAATTTTAAAGCCTAATATGAGGTTGTGATTTTATAATCCTACTGTCTTATAAAATTTTAATTATTCATATTATAATTTTTTCATTTATATTAAACAAAAATGTTGGTAAATGTATATAATTTATATACATTTAATCAAATTTGTTAATAATGAGCAATAGTTTTGTGCAAATGTGCCCTGACACAGAAACTCAGCTGATTCTATTTTGTAAAGTTTATTGAAAAATTAATTTCTAGAAAGTTTGATTCCATCCATCTAAAGAATAAAGGTTTCTCATAGTTTATAATACAAGTAATAACTTACATATTTCAGGTCTTAAATCATTTTTATAATTATATCATATTTATATTTTCCTTTTTTCAAATATATATAAAAATACACAAACCCTCTTTGAGTTCGATTAACTTGTTCAACAATGCGTTCCCAACGTTCATTTGAACTTCCAAGTTCTACAGGTTTATCCCATCGACCTCTTTTTACATCAGTTGATCGATTATTTTCACCAGAACTAGTAGAATCGGAAAATTTTCTACGTAAAAATGCATCATCTATAAGAGATGTTTTGGATTATTTTACTGCAAATCGAAATAAAAAATGTTTAACTTACAATATGACGCCATCTTCATTGAAATACTCTAAAGCAGTATTTTAACATCGGAATATTTAATGAATTTTTATCGTAGAACTAAAATATCTATAATACATCAAAATTTACAAAAGTAAATAGAACAATCAATTTCATTAATTTTACACATCGTGGAAAACAAAAGATTATAATTTTATTATTGATATCTTTATTGCTATAAAACATATGGTACTGTAGCTCCGACGAAATACTATCACAGATTATAAAATTTGTGATAGTATTTATAAATGCTTTTAATCGCGATTATAAGTGTTATCTATAATCGTGCCCTTATAAATTATTGTGGTTACAACATGTGATTAGTTATAGCTAATTTCAATTTGAATAATTAAAATTACTCTTCTAAAATTCAATTTATTTTATTTTTTCATATTTAGATGAGAAATATCAATTAACCTTATTACTAAATTATTTAAATTACTCTTGAATTCTTTGAATATATTTGATAAATGTTAATATGTTTGTTAAATGGGATGACTTGATGGATATAATAACAGATTATAGTATTAAAAAAGGGCTGATTGAAATATTCAATACTTTGGAGAATGAAAAAAAAGTTGGTTTTTGTTTAAACAATGAATTTATTAGGTATTTGGTTCTTATATTGATTTTACTTCGAAAAATTTACCCTGAATTTTTAAAATGTTTGACATTATTCTCAATTTAAATTTTTTAAATGAAGGGGTATTTATATTAAATAAATTCAATACAATTTTCATAACTAATTAGAAATAATAAGTTAAAATATTAAATTTTAACTTTTTTCTTAATTTTTATTATAAAACAATAACAAATTTTTTAAAATTACAAAAATTTATAAATAATACATAATTATATATAAAATTTATATTTTTTTTATGAGGGTCATTTCTAAGTGTTAAGTGGAAAAGTTATAATTAACAAAATGAGAGGTTTAGTAGATTTATCATATTCAAAATGCTATTAAAGTGTCAATTACTGTCACTTCAAACTAAAATAGAGTTAAAAGATCTTTCATTTGTATATATAAATTTACTATCTTTATTTTTCAGAAACTAAAAATAAATTATGATCTCAATGATAGATTAGGGAAACTTATTGCTAAGTAGTTGGCTATTTGGAATAGCTAAATTGCAAAAAGTATACATCTAACATATTTAAGTTATAAAATTTGTTTTATTACCTTTTATGCTATTTTTATCATGATTGTCTTGTTTTCCAAAATAATTTTATCTTCTTGGTCACAAGTCTTATCTATCATTGACTTCATAATTTCTTTTTAGTTTCTGCAAAAAAATATATAATGAATTTCTTATATACAAGTAGAAGAAGTAATTGAAACAGTAATGTCATTTTGCATACTATTGATCAACTAAATCTTCCATTTTGTTTGTGTACACTAGCTCTATTTAATTAGTACACATACTTAAAAAAAAAAATTATATTGCCTTTAGACATTTTAAAACTTTACTTCCTTGATTACCCTCATACATTTATTTCCTTTAGCACTATAATAACTATATTAAATCTTAAATTATTTATGATTATTTGACTTAGATATGTATCATATTTAGATGTATTTAAATATTTTAATCATAAAACTTAAATAGGATCTATTTAATAGATCTATTTAAACTAATTGGATAATGAATAATGATTTATTATGTATCTTATTATACTATTCAATCCTATATAATAAGTTTTGATGATGTGCATTATTTTAAATCTTATGATCAAGTAAAAAAATTAAAATGTATTTTAGGAATTGTTTGGAACGTTGGTTAGATAGTCCCGAGTTTAATAACAGTTTGAAAAATAACGATACATCAATACAGCTTCGTTTAAAGGCAAATGAAGAATTTAAAAAAGAGAAATGGGTTCTATGTTATAAATTGTATTTACAAGCTGCAAAATTTGCTCTATCTGATAGTTTAGAATTAGCTTTAGCCTTTTCAAATCGGTCAGCAGTTTGTTTAAAGCTTAAGAATTATCATGTAATAATTCAATTATTCTATAGAATGAATATTAACTAAAAAAGTATAATGTTAGGAAACCTTCTATCTGTTCTATCTTTATATACAAATGGTCCAGATCTAGCTGACATCTTTTGTAATTTTTGATCAAATAACAATTAAGCATTAGTTTTTTAGAACAATTTATGTAACGGGAAACCAAAAGTTTTATTTAATTCAGATGTGAAAACAGAAAATAATTTTTTAGGGAAAGGATATTTCACTATTTTTGTTTAATTAAGAGTTATTATTTTTTATAAAGATCACTTTTATAAAAATGATTAACCAATTTGGGGCTGATTATTCCTATGGTATTTCTTAGTATTCTTGACTGATTTCTTTCATATGTCTATAAGAGATTTCAAAATGTTCTTTTGACCTATTCCTATAATGTAAAAATTGTTTGAAAAAATTAGTATAAAGTGTGATTTAGATCAAAAGTTATAAAAGATATGTTTGTTAGATCTATCTTGTATATACTGTTTATTAACACTAGTACACTTGTAAAATTCTATATTAATTTTACATAAAAAATATTATTATTTTAGGGATGTATTTTAGATATTGACATATGTTTTGAAATTTTGAAATCAGAGAAATGCAATATTAAAATATTAGAAAAAAATCGCTTGCTAACAAAATTGATGAAACGAAAAGTTGAATGTCTAACTGAGGCTAAGCAGTATAGATATGCTATCATGTGTTGGCAAGAATTATTAGATTTCTCCAAAAATATTTCTAAAATATCTTTAGATGGTATTAATTAATTTTAATTATTAATATATAGATAGATATTGCTAGAAAATAATTTATTTTTTGTGTTTAGAGAATTTTGTAAATAAATACAATAAATTGTCAAAGAAATTAGAAAATGGTAACATTTTTGATGATCAACCAGTAAATTTTTTACATCCAACACCAAAAGAAGAGTTAATAACAAAAGCGTTAAAGATAAATAATATAAATTTACCATTCAAATCTTCAAAATTAAAACTGTGGTATTTAATATACATTCTATGATTTTATGACTAAACAGTTGAACTTGGGTCTAAGTCATATTTTAATTTGTTGAAGTAAATTAATTAATTAATTTACTTATTTTAAACAATAAATTTAATTTTTTGTTTTATTTGGTGGTTTACTTAACTTATCCAAGAATGTATCATGCTTTGCTGTGCAGGTACCGAGATTCTATTCGATTGAACAGTGCTATCTACATAACACAGTTCTTGTATACCCTATTTTACACAATAAAATTTTTAAGATACAATATTAAACATAAAAAGAGAATATTCTGAAATATTTCATGCATACAAGCCAATTTAATTATTTTAACATTATCTTGTTAAGTTATAACAAAGCTCAAGTTAAAATAGCAATTTAGATAACAGCAAACTTGTTAGATTAAAAATAACCAAATTATTTAGTTAACTATATTGTATTGATCCAAAAATTGACAAAAAATAAATATTTCTAATAACTGTTATATTTGATTGCATATTGGTGATCAATTATTGTAATTAATTCTATTAATCAATTATAAATTAATTATTGTCTATACAGTGTGATTTATTGACATTAAGACTCTCATTATATTTGAAATTATTGAACATTTCAATTTTCATAAAGGAAAATATTGTTTGATCCAAAAAATTCTACAATAATATATAGTTAAATAATTGTTGTTCATCCATTTAGAGAAAAATGACTGAAATTTAATTTTCTTTAATTATAACTTCTATTTTAGTTTAATTATAATAAAAAGGAAATAATTTCAAAAAATTTTATCTTATAATTTTTTTATTTAACAGCCATTCTTCTGTTATTACTTGTTTGTTAGGTTTACAAATTTGTGACCAATTTTCTATTGAATATTTGCTGTTTAGCATATAGTAGTTGTCATTTATTACAGGTACAACTTAATATTATTCATCACACTGAAATCTTATGATTAATAATTGATGACTAATAATAGCATGTATATCCATCCAAGTTTACTCTCATACATTGTTGAACGTCCGGCGTGGAAAATTTTTTTTGATAACTACCATAAAAATAATTTATGGTTAATTGAAATAGATTATTGTAACCTGTATCATAAATACTAAATTAATGATGAATTTGTACTTTAAATAAATCTTATGACATTCTATCCTCAATGAATCACCCTATAGATTATTATATTCTAATTAGTTACTTAATATTTTACATTTATTTATGAAATATGTAGTATTTCTGAAACTAAAGGAAGACATTTTGTTGCATCATCTAAAATCAATTATGGTGAACTTCTAATTTTTGAAAAACCATTTGCATTTGTGTTGTTACCAGATTATTATGAATTATTTTGTTATAATTGTTGTTCATCTTTAAAATTATATTCAATTCCGTGAGTATTTAAAAATATTCAAAAGTTATGAAATTAAATTGTATCATTATTATTATGTAACAGGTGTAATGAATGTAGTACAGTTCTTTATTGTAGCAAAATGTGCCAAAAGAAATCCTGGGAATCATATCATTGTTGGGAATGTAAACAAGGTACATCAATATTTAAATGTATTGGAATTGCTCACCTTGCTCTAAGATTAACATTGAAGACATTATTTTTTAACTCGGAGAATGAAAAAATTGTTAATCTTCTAACTCATATAAACAAATTTAATACATTGGAACTGTATCAATATTGTTTGGTAAAAAAATTTTCTTAGGTAATTTGTAAAATAAAATAATAATAATTATTTTTTTAGACGGCCACACTTTTATTATTGTATTTAAAAAAGAAAACTAATTTTTTTAACCAACATTCCGACAAGAAATTAGATTTTGTTGGAAGTGAATTATTACACCACATGACTAGATTAGTGTGTAATGGTAATGCTATTTCATCTCATATTATGATGGATAATAATATAAATTCAACCTCACAACTCATTGATGAAACACAACCTCGGATAGGAACTGCTATTTTTCCAACTTCAAGCATGTTAAATCATTCTTGCGATCCTAACATACATTCTAGGTAAATTATTAAGTTGGCATAATTATAACTTATCGATAATATATAAATATAGACTTGCATTATTATTGATACACCAAAACATATTGGTAACAGAAATTATATTATCAAACATTTTAGTGCAAATTATTGAATTCTTAAAAATTCTATAAAGATATGATAAAAAGTTATCTTAAAAAATAATTTATATAAGTGAATGGTAATATATGGTTAATATCATTTCTAAAATATTTATTTTCTATATGTAAGAAAAGTAATTTAATTTGAAAAAGAAACAAATTCTACAATATAATTAATATTAGCATTAATAATATAAGTGTTGCACACTGTGCAATGTTTCATTGTTTCAGGTACTAATTTTTTAATGCATAAAGATTCTACCAAAAAAAAAAAACAGGAAATCCCTATAAATTTTAAATGTTGTATTTTAATAAACTATATAAAAATATTTCTTTGGATATTAATTGTACTCAATAAATATAGTAAGCCCTAAAGTTCTTATTATTAGTTAAGTTTTTATTTGTTTTTATAGTAATATATTGAATTATGTGGTTATAAAAGCATCTCGTAATATTGAAATAGGAGAAGAAATTACAAATTGTTATGGTATATTACATTTTTAAAATAATAATTTATCTAATCAATAATAATCAAAGAAATCTATTAAAATAGTTAAAAATTATAGGGCCTAACTTTCGACGCATGCTATTGCTTGAAAGACAAGCAGTTTTAAAAATGCAATATTATTTTGACTGCAAATGTTGTGCTTGTATGGATCCAGTTGCAGATAGAAATTTTAATCTCAGATTTTATGGACTTGTATGTTTATCATGTAAAAAACTAATTAGTGCAACTATATTTGATTTCCAAGATGAATATCTCTTTTGTGATCATTGTTTAAAAAAAATTGAAGCTAATCGTTACAAATGTTTATTATCTAAAGCTGATGAAGTCTATGAGAATGGTAATGTTTTAGATTATGAACAGTATGTATAGAATAATATTTTTAATGAAAATAATCAATGATTTAAATTTTAATAGTTTAGATATTTTAATCCATATGTAAATCATAATCTATCCATTAACTCTTTCACCTCAAATAAAGGTTTCAAATAAGAATCTATACATTTCACAAATTAAATAATATATCACTCATAGTTCTTATGATTTCCTTGGAAACTAGTTTATTTCATAATATTTATAAATTTAAATTTATAGTTAGTTTTATTAAAGCAATAAATTAACAATAACTAATAGTTGTTTAATAAAATCTTATCATAGAGTGACTGTAACTCATTTAAATTCAATGTTTTTATTATTACATTAAATTATATGATTGAATTAGAAAATTTAAAAATAAATGCTTTTAAATTACTAAAAAAAATTTTTAATTTTTCAGCTTTGGTAGAAATTGAAAGAAATAATTCTTCAAAAGCAAGTGATATGCTATTAAATTCTTTAAAAATGTTTACTCAAGTTTTAAATTCTAAAAATCCTAATGTTTTTAAATGTCAAGATGCTTTAGCAAAAAGTTTTGCTATGTCAGGTAATAAAGAACTAGTATAATAAATTATACATTTGTCTAATGTATTATTTTCAAAAATTATTAAAATTAAAACCATACCAAAATTAATGATTATTAATATGTTAAAATTATGGAAGCATTGACTTTTCCTAATATTTTTGAGAATTTAAACAACTCTTTACTCTACAGTTTGTCTTGTAGCAATAGCATAGTTAGGATTTCATAATAGGGGGCCATAGAAAAGAAATCTATAAAATCCATAATTTAAACCTTTTTTTTTTTGCTCATAATTTAATTTTAGAGATAAATATTGTTGTCGATTAGGGATAGGCCATTGAAATTAATTTTAAAAAAGTACAATTTGTTTTTAAGAATGTATATTATGTATTATATACTACATTCAATTATAACTAATGTAAAAAAATATATTATTAAGATTTGTGAATACATTTGTCCTTTATAGAGTGGCTTCTATTTTCAAGTTTTAATTAAAAATACCCAAATCAATTTTAATTTGGCAAAGTGGGGACCAGTAGAAATTTAAATCTGATAGTGATCAACAGTATTATTATAAAATTATGTGAATGTGCACAATGATGTTAAAAAAAAAAAACTAATTTCATTGTAAAATTTATAGTAAAAAAATTTTTTTTTGTTATCACCTTCTTGCACTTTTGTGTATCTAAAATGAATAAAAAAAGAATTTTGAAATACCAATTGCAATTCATAATTGTATTAATTGATTAATTTGCAGGTAATTTTAAGGAATGTTTAGTTTTTTTAGATAAAACTCTCAAGACAATAGAACAACGTTATGGAGAAAATAGCATTGAAGTAGCTTATGAATTAGATAAAATTACTGATATCATGTTAAGTTATCTGAATTTTAAAGAAAACAAGTAAATATAAAATATTTAACATAACTTTTATTAAATTTTTTTATAAATTTGATTATCATTAGTCATCACTAATGATTATGACTTATGATGTTTCATAAATACTTTTTTTTACTAATTTTTATTGTTTAAATATTAGCACGATAATTAAGTTAGCAAAAAAATGTATACATTCATACGTTGAATTTTATATTGTTATATAGGTGTAAGATCATAACATAAGACTTTCAGTTTAATGCATGACATTCCAATTAAATGTATCTATTAAAAAAATTGTTCTATCATTTTTTTAGATTTTTAGTAGAAAAGGCTTTGGCGTTTGTAAAACGAGCTATGAAGATATATTGTGCTCTTCTGTCTGTCTGGGATATACCAAATGATGAATTTACTGTTGTAAACATTCAATATAAACAGAGTTGCTTATTAAAGTTAATTTAAAGAGGCTACTTAAAAAGAATATTTTATTCTGAAATGATGTGCCATAATGTACAATATAATGTGACAGATTAATTGAAAATATATATTATAGAATTCTTATAAACTGATAAAATCATCAAATTAAATTGTAAATTTTAAATTAAATATTTTATTCAAAAAACTCTACAATAATATGTAGTTATATAATTTTTTTTCATCAGTGATAAAGATCTTCACATTAATTTTCTTAAATAAGAACCTCTATTTTTACTGATACGAACACATACGTGATCATATCCCACAACATTATAACGACGACTAGGCTTATATCGTTGACACAGTGACACGCGTATTAACTACAGGAGGGCAGACTGCACACATAAACACTTTTGGAATTCACGGTCACTGTTTCATAATACTAATAGTTGACTTTTTACCATCGTCGCGACCATTACTCTATTGTCTTATATTTAACTTAAATTATCTACCACCGAAATAGTATTTGTGTGTGTCGCCGTCAGCTCCCTGTTGGATTATATCATCTCTAGGTGTCCAGCGGCTTGTATTGTTAATTTACTTGACATACCTAAAAATCTATTATATCGTTGCATAACCAAGATGGTTACATATTATTGTAGTGCGACACTTGGTAGTTCCTCTAAGGGAATATAAATTAAAAAACCCAGCACAGGGGGGTCGCGGCACAGTGGTGACGTGGCATAGTTGGATCAAGTATAATGATATCTGACAGTGATTAAAATCACTATCAAAAAAAAACGCTTCGATGCAAATCTTTAGATAGTGTTTAATTTTAAAAAATTGGTGGATTATTCCAAAAGCTTCATAAACTGCTAGTTCCTTATTAATATCCTGATTAAGA
>NW_026099575.1:16334571-16374444 GCF_025091365.1 Daktulosphaira vitifoliae | reverse complement strand
AAAAAAAAAAAAAAAAAAAAAAAAAAAACACATCTTAGTAAAACCAATACCTTCTCAGCTTCGCATCGAAGCTAAAAGGAAACCTCAGTACCTAATCCTAGTCAGCTATCCCCCGTTGGTCCCTTAGGATACTGTCATCACTAATTTAATTTCGTAAAACTAGAGGCAACTATTATGTTTTAATGGATCATAAATTATTTGTGTGTTAGTTATCAAGAAAATTTTTCCAAACTAGTCGTTCAACAATATATAATAATAAATTTCTATGGAATATAATAGTATGTATCTATTAGTTGTTATCAATGCCTACGTTATATAATACAGTAAAATAATAATAGAAATTTGGTCCAAAGACAATTGAGGCGTATAATTTCAAAACCAGCTATAAGTGAATTTTTTTTTGTATTTTTTAAATGGTCACACTATACTAAATGTCCTGTAAAAATATTATACTTAAAAACAGACTATAACGTTTAAATTAATCATGGAAAAATATGGTTGGTTTCAAAATCACCAATCTAACAACGTTAATTTCAAAACAAGCCATAATCAATTATATATTTTTGTTTGCAGTAAAATAATTGATAATGATTAAATTTATTCTACGATATTAATACTGATTAAAATTTTTATGTATTTAAATTTAAAAGTAAAATTTTTCTATTGATTAAAGAGTGCAGTAAAAAATATAATAGATAGTTTTTATTTCAAAGTTTGTTTCAAAACTACTTATTACAGAGTCAATTTCTAAACCAGCCATGTATATAGAAAAAAAAATGTTGACTTCAAAACCAGCCATCTGATGAAATTGGTAACAAAACCAGCTATATAAAAATTATAAAACTAAATAAGTCTTGTAAAAATATTTTGTTAAAGTAAATATTTACACACAATGTGTTTATACTCCCAAGTTTTAATATCATAAATATTATAAAATCTTTGAGTTAAATCATTATCTTATTTTGTTGTTCCTGAAAAATTTCAAAAACGGTTTTAGCTGGTTTGGAAACTACGCTTCACTTAACTTCAATTCGCTGAAAAGGTTAAACGGTTTATCGGATCAACAAAAATTATAAGAACAAAATTGTTTGTACATTTTTTTGCTATTATATTATTTTACTATTATTATTTAAGTTAAAAATAGCAATAATAAGTTTCAATAGGTCATAAATTATTTTTGTATTTATTAATAAAACATGTACATACTATTGACCAAAAATTTACAATGATAAACTTGTGTTGAATATAATTGTATGTCACCTTAAAATATAAAAATTTGAGGGTTTTAACATTCCATAAATATTAATAAATAGATAAGTTTCTATTAAAATTTATTTTGCCATTTTTTAAGATAAAATATATTTAACAGTAAATAAATGTTTTAATAATACTAAAATTGGTTTCCATAGCTATAAAATGATAATTAGTCGTTTTAATTTATGTTATTTAAATTCAATCGTCAGTTCTACGATTACTTAATAAAACTTGAGTACATCAAATTAAAATCTATCATTTCAACAGTGTTTATAACTTATAAAATATGGTCAAAAACTGGAAAGATTTTTTGATAAGTTCAATTCAGCTTTGCCTTCTATCTTGTTATTCATTTTGCATATTTCTGGTCGTTTTGTATAAACTTTATCAATACCTCATTGCAAAGTATGAACGTCGTGTAAGTGAATCAACAATATGGAGACAACGGAACAAACGCACAATGTGGTTATATCAAACTCTGGAATGGAAGTGGACACTACGGTAAAAAGAGTGATGATTACATTACCAAGTGAGCTGCCAAGTCTAATTGAACACGATAGACTTAAGAGTCCTCAGATACTAATTCAAGTGTCGAAGTAAAAGTTTTGCTAGTTTAAATATACGCGTGTCATCACTAATATAAAGAGTCATGTCTAATCTGAACAAGAGAGTACATATCAGTAGTTTGCTGAATAAGTTTAAATCCTTGAAAACTGTAAGCAGTGTACAATATTTGAACATACAAATTGAAAGGCATAGTAGCTATACATCATAGACATTTTATTATTTTATAGATTCTGAAAAAAGTGCATCTAGAGTTCCAACGCTGATTAAAAATTGTAGAGAAAATGTTGCATCAACTGTAAAACGTTTTTCACACAAAAATACTTGAGTTTCGCACTTTTGATAATACTTTACAGAGTTCACCGAAAGACAACAAGACGAACACAATAAATCAAATTGTGCGTATGTATAATTTAAAACACTTAAGACAACTTGTAAGTAATTATTTCCAGAGCTTTAAGACTTAAGCATGCATACCAAGTCTAAAAAATGAACTAATAAAGCTAACCGAACAAAGCGTAGAGAGTGGTGATAATTACGAAATGTACGAAATCTCTGTTTTAATACAAACTCTTAGTGAAAAACTTAAGATATTGAAATATAAGCGTGTTGAAAATGCCACTGAAATAAATAAATAAGAAAAAACTCTAATACATTTTATTAAAAATGAAGATATGTTGGGTAAAACCAGAAAGACATTCAAAAGGGATTGATGTCTGACGAATGTAATGTCTATAAGCCGACATTAATTAGAAGTCAGGAAGACGATAGCTTTACTACTGGCTGTTTTATTTCGCCAAACGTTTTTTCTGATTCCAAAAAAAGTCCTATTGTTGGAAATATTAGTAGTGATTCCGCCCAATGTGATGATTTACCTAGTGGCGAACAAATATCAAACGATAGTCATCATTCTATAGAACCAAATGTTCACTCAGAACTTGGAGGCAATTCAGCTGCTGGCGATTGCCAAACGCCACGTAAGAGTGAACAAGATGTTGAAAAAAAACCCAGTCTCATTGTTTATAAATTACCTTATTGTGAACCTTCAACTAGCTGAGAGGTAATAGAACACAACGCTAGAGTTATACCTTCCATGAGGTTGGAAGCTGGAATGGAGATGGGTTCTGCAGGTAAATCAAATGTTAAGAAACATAAAGTCGCTAAACGCTAACCCGCTGCTTGCCTTTTATAAATATTTGAATGCTAATGTCTTAAAAAGTAATATTACAAAATGAAAATCGATCAGTTTTAAAATACAGTTAAAATGCAACAAAGATAAAAGAGTGTAATACAGTTAAAAACCTTTATAAGGTAATTTTTCTTCTGATAACACAACAGACGATTATGAAGACGAATTTGAATATTTTGAAAGTTCATCAGAATCAGATGATGATCTAGATGACTCCTCTTGGATAGAATATTAAAAAAAGTAGTTACGTCTATCGTTACTTTTACGCGACTAAGAATAAGGTAAAAAAATAGATTTTAGATTTGGTTATATTTTATTTTTGAGTAATAGTATAATATGAAGATATTAATAATTATATAGTAATTTTTTTCTATTCAGCTTCTATTATAGTTTGAAAAATTAATATATTATGATGATGTAAGAAAACGAATAAAAATAATTATAGTTTATGTATACGTTTTTTATAAAAGGCTAAAAATGATATTATATTCAATTTACACGTGTTTGCCATTTCCATAATCTTAAGCCTAAATATTTTTTAAAATTTGTCGGTATTTTTTGAGAAAAGAAAGTTAATTGCAATGCTACCATAAGCGCTATGTTAAATTTTAGGTATTATTTCAAACAAATAACACGCTTCGGATTTGGTAAAAGTAAAAAAAAATATATTAATTTCGTCACAATTATTATTTTTAATTTTAATGATAACTCCGAATTATATAGTAATAAAAGTGTTAATAATTTATCATAACCCAGATGTGCAAAAAATAAATCAATTAGGTTTAAACACGTTAAAATACTCAAAAACTAACAATTAAAGGTTATTGTAAACCCATAAAAAACATTATGTATTTTAATAAAGTTTGGCTTCAAAATCAAGAAGAAGTGGATACTTTGATAAAATATTAAATCATAAAAAATATTTTAACAGCACATTCATCTGAACAGACAAATTTATAAATAAAATATATAAGTATATTTGCGGGGCGTAGTGTTTTTGACTTGGGCATTTTGAAAGGCGTGTGTTAAATTGTTTTAATATTGGATGATATAATGTGTCGTAATACATAGTTACAATTTTTTTTTCTTTCTTGACCGTTTTGGTTCTAGACATACATGGCCGTGTCTAAAACTCCCTATTGTTGCTTTCCGAACCTGTTAAGGCATTTAACGATATGTTCCATACCGAAGTTCACTCCTTTCTTTTAATTAATATTTAATAGACACAGGAATATTGCATTTTTTCGAGATACTATGAGCTTAAGAAATCAAAACAAAGTTAATTATGAATAATAATCAGGATACAATTTTTGATTGGAAGATATCAATTGATTTAAAGTATGTCGTTTTTGAAGTAAGTCAATACATTTGAATTAAATTATTTATCTGGACTACAAACACCATGTGTTGTTATTTTTTGAAAATATTTTTTATGAATTCATTATGAAATTTTAACAGAACGAATTTGGGGTTTTTGAAAAAAAAATAGACAAGTCGTTTATAAGCTTATTATTTATAAAATTATCTACATGGAATGCTATAAGTTACCTTACTTATATTAACAACTGTTATAAAACTTATAAAATGCTTTATTTTTCACAATTTATTTACGTGATTAATTAATATATGAAAAATTGTTGGCTATCAATTTTGAGAAGCTTCAAATGCATTTTGATTTTAGTTTTATTGTTTATTAAATATATACATGTTTAATTTGATAAAATAATAATTAATTTCCAACGATAAACATTATGAACTATACTTTACATTACAAAACGAAGATTACTTGGATAATATTAAGGTAGTATATCCGCCCCCCCCCGGACGACAAGGAGTAACTTTGACTCTTTTAAGGTAGTATAATAGAAATTGAATTTAATTTTATTAAATTAAAGTTAGTTATAAGCTAATATATAATAGTAATCTAAATGGTAAACTGATGTTACAAAATATCTAATTAATGTGAAAACAAGAACCATTTAGGACGAGAAGAATCTACTACACGCACGTATGTAAGTAAAAAGCGCTTCGTGCGTTCTCTCTTATGGCGATAGGAATGTTTTTTTGTCGAATCATTTTTTTGTCTTATTTGGATTCCCATTTATTCGCAGATGCGGTTTTTCGCCCGGGTTTTTGTCCGCATTTAACTTAATTATTTTTATAAAAAATACAAATAAAGTCAACCTAAACAACATAAAAACCTTGTCTTGTTTTTTCATTAGTATCTTAAATATTTATGTCTAAACTTTAATAATTATTAGAGATTGGACATAAAATATTGTAACCTTCTACTGGTATTACTTATGTTTAAAATAAATGATTAATATCAACATTTGATATGAAGAATTATATTTAAGGATAATTTTGGAAATTGTAATTCAACTCCATACTATGGAGTATAAAACTATTTTTATTAACTAGTAAAAGAAAAGAAGCTTTTTATGAATTTTGTAAAATTATTTGAAAGAACGCAGCCCGGTGGTACTCACGCGGGTTTGTTGTTTTAAGTCAGGCTATGTCGAGGAAAAGGAATAAGATGAGTGGACTGAATGAATGAATGTAGAATGAATTTTCAAAGTATATAACAATTAAATGTGTTATACATGTATCATAAAATCTTATATACATCAATGTGGATAGGGGAACACTTAATACTAATGCCACAATGGCGCTGATATAAACAATTAATAAACTAAAAATGTGAGTAAGTCTTAAAAAGAAAATGAACAAGTATTATACTTATCGGCTAATTGAAATGGCTGATGACAATGTTGAATATTGAAAGGATCAATAGAAGTCGAAAACCAGTAGCTGACCAACTTGTAAATATGCTGTGAACGGTACTGTGATGTATCTCAGAAAATATATAGACCTATCGGCGATATACTGAGCGCACAACGGTTCGACAATCGCAAAGGTGACATTTTACTTATACAACAAAACGAATACAAAACTACTGGCTAGCCAGCGCCATAGAGCTTATAGCTAAAAAAACGCTAAGGTGGCGGCAGCAATGCAGACATAGAAAGAAGGCCGACAACAACTCGGTGTAGCACAACGATAGCATAAATAAAGACAACACACAATTTCTCGACAATTCGACCGATGTGTATCCAAGATTATTTAAAAATTATGTAGTAGTCAGGAGCGGGTCTAGGGGGGGTTTGGGTGGTGAGCTGACCCACCGTTTTTTTTGTTCAATTGAATGTGGTCCCTTAAAATCACAAGCTATATACTTTTTTAAATTTTAATGTTGTATATAATACCACAATAATAAAAAAATTATAATAATAATTTATAAACTATTCTCAGGCTTAAAAATGTTTCTTTAAAAACATAATTTTAAATTTCTAACTATATTATAATGTACCTATATATATATATATAAATAATACGTTAAGACGAGTATTGAAGTATAAAAACGTGTAGGAAATCGTAAGGCCGTCGAAAATTCATTGAAATAATGTATTTATCGAATTTCTTATCGCATTATTAGTGCAATACTAAAATAATTTTTCAATTTATGTAATGAATATCATGGGACATGGTCGATATAGACGATAATATAAAGTATTTTTTCGTATTTCGTATTTTACTATTGTACAATTAATTATACAATTTAATTTTTTACTTACTAGAGCAATCTATATTCTATAGAATAAAAAAATAGTTTAAATTTCACACTAAATCAAAATAACACTAGTTGACAAAATTGAACTTTTTTTGTAACATTAATGAAACTATATAATTCCAAACGTTTTTTTGCGCTGATTTCAAATCTGTTTTTAGAATTTTTCCATCACGTCTAGTTTTTGAGATATTTATATATTTATAAAAATGCTAAAAATTAACGTATAACAGAGATTAAAAAATAGAGAAAAAATTGTTTTTATTATTTTTGTTATTTATATTTTTAACAGATCATGACATTCTACCTTCAGCTCTTTTCGTAAAAGAAGAATTATTAATTCAAACATCTCAAAAAACAAAAGATTCAAAATATGAACCAACAGACTTAATAAATTTGAATGATAATGTACCCCAAATGGACAGTTGTTGTTCTTTTAAAACGAATAAACAAATTGTACTTGCTCATGATGATGTTTTGTATTCCAAGTTAATTGATAGACGCTATGATTACCCATCAGACCCATATTTATTTATTGACCTACATTAACACCTCAAATCATTAGAACTTTTATTGAAGTAGGGCCTTGTCAACCAAGAATTAATAATAACGATTATGTTTTTCTCGAAAATGAGTCCGGCAAAAAATTTTCGCCCAACTGGTATAGTAAAGAAGTTAAATCATGAATGATTTGTAAAAGAAATTGGTTAGTATATTCCTCTAAAGCTAACAAAATGTTTTGTTTCCCTTGTTTTTTGTTCCGATCTGTATCTTAGCATAGTTATCAATGGTCTAATCCTAATCAAGGCGTTTCTAATTTTCGTAAAGGATATGTAAAAATTATTAAACATCAAAAATCCAAAGATCACAGAGTAGCAGAAAATAAATATTTAATTTTAAAAAGTAGAGTCTTAAAAAATTTAACTATTCAACAAAATTGAATTAAAATTGAAAAATGTCAAACAGAATTTAATCTAAGTGTGTTAAGACGGTTAATCGACTTATCTTTATTTCTATCAACAAATGGACTTCCTTTTCGATGGTACCGAGAAGATATTAATCAGGAAACACTAAGTAAAGGTCTTTTTATTGAAATAGTGAAGCTTGTGTCAAAATATGATGCTGTTCTAGCTAAACACTTGGCTGAATCAAACCAAAATGAAACATACTTGAGTCCTAAAATTCAATATGATATACTTAAATGTATGGCAGATGAAACATTACATACAATATTAAATGAAGTAAAACAAAAAAAGTATTTTACGATTATTGTAGATTCGACAATAGATATTGGAAGAATTGATCAATTTTCTATTAGCTTGAGATTTGTAGATCAACATGGAGACATCAAAGAAAATTTTCCGTGCTTTGAAGAACTACCTAATGCAACTGCAAATGATTATTTTGTCATCATAAAAAATTTGATGAAAGAATATAAATTAGATATTTCTTTATGTCGTGGTCAAATTTATGATGGTGCTAATACCATGTCTGGGCGATTTTCTGGCTTGCAATAAAAAATTAAAGATTTATCACCATTAGCACTATACATTCATTGTTGTCCTCATAATTTAAATTTGGTACTTATTCTATTAGATCATCTATTAATGCAGTTTCTCTTGAGGCATTATATACATTTATAACAAATAGTTTACCATGACTAAAAATATTTGAAGAAGAACAAAAGAAAATTGATGGTCTAGTATTAACACTAAAGCAACTTACAGAGACAAGATGGGCAAGTCATAAACGTGCAGTAGACTCGGTGTACATAAACTTACCAGCAATTGTTAACTCATTACTTTCTCACAAGGGGAGATTAAAGTGATAGGATCCTCCATATTCATTGAATTTTATTTATTATTATTCATTTTAAATTTTTTTTCCACCTCAAAAAAGAATTAAGAAAAAAATGCAAAAAGAGTCAATAAAACTGTCAGAGTACGAACTTCGTACCCCGAGCGTGTAAGACTGTAAAATTTACGACGCAATCACCGTACACTATATCACTGCAATAATAAAAAGAACTATTTAAACGAAATCATAAATTCAAAGTTGCTTTTCTTCACTTTGAGGTAGAAAAATAATCAAAATAAGACTAAATTTATATTTAATGTAAGTTATATAAAAATTGGTGGATTAATTATTATGATTAACCCTTATAAAGTATTTTAAAATAAACAAAATAAAAAAAATTTAGCTATCTGATTGACGTTATAGTTACGTCACGCCGTTTTATATTGTGTTGAGTTCTAGAAGATTCTCTTACGGAGTGATCGAGAATATTCGCGCTATATGCATTTTGTGTTGCCTATCCATCGCGAAGATTCTCGATCATTCCATAGTCACTACATGTTAAAAATAAGTAAAATGACATATTTAACCTATGTTTTAATCCTTTAAAGTTGATTATTGCGAAAGTTTATAGTAAAAAAAATTAATTTATTACCATAACTTTTAGCTCAATTTGCAAGTTTGAAATTGACATCATTAAATAGAAAATTTTATGAGAATTAAAAAAATTGTATCGTTAAGATTAATATGCAGTCAGCAAATTTTATAATTACTATTTATAGTAAATTTATCAGAGTAGCTCAATATTTTTTTGCATTTTTATTATAATTAATCCTACAATTGAAATATGAACTGAATTAATATTAATGATTCATTTTAACTAAAATATTTAATCAAAAAAAAGTTGTTAAAAAGATCTTAAAATCTATTGTTAATTCAGGAGAAACTAAAAATCAATTTTTTTAGAATAGGTTTATATAGCAACATGTTACTAAAAAATTTGTAATATTATAGTCTAGTAGTAAAAATGATTTAATTTTGTAGTTGAAAACTATCATATCAAACTTGATTCGTCAATAAATACTTTGAAAATATTAGAAATGAATGATTTTAATTGTCTGTATGGAGAAAATGGGATAAGTAACTGTTTAATTGATATATTAGAATTTTTTTTCAATTTAAACTAAATTTAATTACTATAATTATAAATCAAATAACTTATTAATTAATTTATTTATTCTTAGTTATTTAATGTTATTCTCATACATTGTATTTTTGGTGTTTTATAAATAGTTTTAATATGTTCTTATTCTTATTGATTACTGTTTGTCTGTCATTATGTAATTTGTCAATATGTCTTATAATTTGTATATATATATAAAAGGGCTAATGCCCGTTAAATGTTTATAAATAAATAAAACATTTTTTGTTAAGTTAAATTAAAAATAAATTAATAAATAGGTCACTTAATATAAAGCATTTTATTTCCAGGGGTGCATGTTTCCTTTATACTTATAATAATTAATTAACTACTTTTGAACCATAAAAGTTCATAATTTTGAAACTCTTTTAATTATATGTTAATAATTGCTATATTTAATGGCACAAAGCTCATTATTATGTGATTTATAGAACTGTATATCTGTATCGTTTAGAAAGTAAAACAGGTTCATTCTATTTTTTAAAATACTCATTTTATGCTCATTATTAACATTTGCTATTTAAACATAATCTTTTGAAAAGCAAAGCACTTTGAAAGCGTAATCTAGATTAATTATTAGCTTTCTTTCAGGTAAATACCACTGCAGAGTTTAAATTTTTAATCTATAAACTTGATTATTATAATAAGTTTCCACTTCGCCTTTCAGAAATGTTTAAATTTAGCTAATGTGTTGGTTTTATGTAAATTGTTCGCATGGTATAACAGAGTATCAGTCTCTGTATAAACGACATTTAGGGTTGATTCATCCGTTTGCGTAACAGACTCAATTCCCTCAGCAACGGAATGATCTCTGCACATTGCTCACATGATAATACAGAGCTTTGTGTAGAAGTCTCTGTATAAACGTCATTTAAAGTCAATTCATCCGTTTGCGTTTCAGACTCAATTCCCTCAGCAACAGAGTTTATCTGTGTACATTGCTCACATGATATAACAGAGCTCTGTGTAGCAGTCTCTATATAAACGACATTTAGAGTTGATTCATCAGTTTGCGTAACAGACTCAATTACTTCAGCAATAGAGTTGATCTGTGTATATTGCTCGCCAGATGATACAGACTTCTGTGTAGAAGTCTTTGTATGAACATCAATTAAAATTTGTGTATCTGACTCATTTAATTCAACAACAGTGTTAGCATGATTGAGTCCCTCAACGTGAATAACTTGTTTATTTAAATTTGATGATATAACTTGAGTTGATCCCTCTAGTTTATTTAAATTTGAGTAATAATGTACTGAAAAATAATATTATAAAAATTATTTTAATACGATTTATATAAATAAAATATAAAATAAGTTTTAATTTGTTAATAATCTAGTAAAATTGTAAGTATTTAAAAAAATGAAATTTTAATCATTACCTGTTAAAGCAATAGGTTTATTGTAATTTATAGTTGAATTAAATGATGATTCGTCCGTTTGCGTTTCAGACACAATAAACTGAGCTTCAGTGTTGGTCTGAATATATATCTCAGAGGACAATATTGAGCTTTGAGAAGTAATATCTTCTGTCGATATAATTGTCTGTGATTCACAATCTATCAAGGTGGCTAAATAAAGTATTGTCAAAAAAATTAAGTATGCTATCTTTTTTAGAAAACTAATTATTCATAAAAGATTATCAATTTAACAAACGTTCAAATATACTTAGTTACCTTTCTTCTTTTTTTTGAAGCCAAGCTTTTTCTTCAAATTTCTGCAATAGCGTTTTATAAAATTTGCCATTTATTTTGAAGTATTAAAGCACAATAAATAATATTTTTATCTTATCTATTATTTATTACAGTCATAGTTGATTTTATAGTAGAGCGGAAATCACTTGATTAGTAAAAATACATAAGGTATCTATGAAATTTATTTATTTTCAACCAACTAACAAATATAAATAAATAAGTCTGATAAAATTAATTATTAAAAGATATTTGAAATATTCATAAAAAAAACTCCAATTTGTAATTATTAGCTAAAAATAAAATGTATGTACACATAATTATAAAGAAACAAAGATTACTTTATTGTATATACCAATGGAATAAGTTTGGTTTGGTTGGGTAGTTTATGTATAAATTTACTTTGTGTTAAACCTATTATTTGGTACATATATATTTTAGCTTCGATGCGAAGCTGAGAAGGTATTTTAATCTGACTTTATTATAGAAAAATAAAATTTTGGAATTTATTTTGTCTTTACGATGAAAATTGCTACCGTATACTATTTTTGTGTTAAAATTCTTGAATTTATATTTTACATTTTTAACTTTATAATACTATAACTTTTTGAAAAATGTATGAATCAATACAATTTTTTTATGAGAAATAATATTTATATACCTCTTTCATTTGATATACTTTTTTTTTAAATTGGACCATTTCCCTTTATATATTATAAATATGTATATATATAGTCATATATTTCACTTATTAATCATAAAACTTGTAATCCGATTATAATTAATAAGTCATACTTTAAGACACGACGGGTTGTTATTATTAATCTTAGAAAGAATAATCGATGGAAAAAATCATAGAGGACGACAAAGATTGCAATACATAAATTAGATAATTTAAGATCAGGGATGTAATTTATATCAAGAGTTGGATAGGGAAGCTAATGATAGAGAAACGTGGAAGTAGCTGCAAACCAATCATTAGATTAAATACTGCAGAAGAAGTAGAACATTAGAGGCAACTATTATATTTTAATGGCTCATAAATTATTTGTGTTAGTTATCAAGAAAATTTTTCCAAACTAGTAGTTCAACAATATACGATAGTAAATATGTATGGAATATAATAGTATATATCTATTAACAGCTATCCACCATTTACTTAATATTCTTCCTGATAACATATCTATATTCGTATTATTAAGTGAATCATAGTTAATAGGATCACTACAATTAGTTACTTCAATAGCATTTATTAGAGATGAAAATATTACACTACTGCAAAATTAAAATTAACTTAGAAAAAAAAAATAAAACGAGTTATGTAAGTTTTAGCGATTTAGTTTAATTAAAATATAACATCACAGATTCCATTATATAAATTAATAAAAAAAAATTTAACTATTAAAATTAAAACAGTACTTTTGATGCCTAATAAAAATAGCTATTAAACAATAAAAAGTTTTGCTTCTGAATAAATAATTGTGAAATAATGTTAATTCTTTAAGATACCATTGAATTCTTTTAATAAAAATTAGTGAATAAATGAAACAATGATCAATACATAAAACATATAACATAAAAACTGTTATCAACTGCAAAAATACTTTTACAATTTAAAAAATAAATTTCATTTTAATGGTTTTCAATTAAACCTTTTTAATTATTAGTTTTTAATATTGAGTATGATAATGAAAAAATGAAAATAAGTATAATTTTTTAGAAAAAAAATTAATAATTAATAATAGTAATAATATTAATGATAAATTAAAATTAAGTTTAATATTTATTAGTATTCGTTGAAATAAAAATAATTGGTTTGTAAAAATGCAATATAACAGATACATATTAAAAAACAAATTAATGCGAGAATTATGACTGATATTTTTTTTGTATCTAAATATAAATATATTACACTTGATACTTAAAAATTGTAACTGAAAAAATCCGTGATATATTGTACTTCATTAGTAATAAAAAACAATCCAAATATTTTGGATTTAAATAAAATAAGTGGCATCATTGTTAAGATTTTACCTGAAACAACATTATAAAATTATAACGTAACAAAATCTTAAATTTAAATTAAAACAGTATGTTTCTATTTATTAACTTAAATCTCAATAATAAAATATGTTATTATTATTTTATACATTTTCTAATTAAGGTAACTTAAAAATCAATAATAAAAATAAACAGAATAAATAAAGAATTAAAACTTAATTGCATTAAATATAAATGCAAACAATTTTATTTATTTGCTACACAATATTATAACAAAAGAAGGAACTGTTGGATCCAATTATATGGGTTTCAAAGACCTCCTTATAAAAGGATCATATATAAACAGTATACATATACATAGAAACAAATAATTTATAATCAATCAGTCACATATTTAAAAATATACACTTTATATAAATGTCTTGTTCCAATTTTTTTCTTTTTCTTTATTTTAAATAATACATATTAAAATAAATATTTCTACTTAAAAAAGAAAAAAAAATGTCAAATATAATTGAGCTTTTACTCGTCCTGGCAATCAGTCTTGTAAAATAGCAGTAAGAGATATTTTAATATAGACTATTCACTGTCATCATCTGTACGACATAAGTCTAAAACTACCCTGTCAAACTCTTCCATTCGCTCATTAAAACTTTTTATCTGTTCAGCTATTTCAGATAAGTGATTATTGATATTTAAATGATCTGAGCGTAATTTGAGTGTAGGTGCACCAAGAAATTTTTGATAGAACATGGCCAATTCGATGTTAGGGTTTGAGTCAGAAAAGGCAGCTGGTTTAAATTGCAAAGGATTGATATCATAACTTCTTCTACGACAAAAATCTTCTGGTGATTGAAGTTTAACTGATTGACCCTAATTATAAAACAATTACATTAAATCAGATGGTAAAATCTTTCTACTGGTTTAAATTTTTTTTTTTCTTTAACTTAGGGTTTAATATGAGATGAGTCAACATGTTCTAAATATATGAAATTACTTTTGACCTACGATCTTAATTTTTTTTCCAAACAATTAAAAATTTTCCAAAAATATCTATGAATCGAAAAATAATTCAAAAATTTTTTTACATAAACTTGTAACCACGCATAATGTCAAAAAAAAAATTTGGATAAATATTTTATATGTAGAGTTTCATTATATATTTATAAAATGATTTGCAAGATAGTATATATGCTATTTTTGATCGATCATTTTAATCATATCAAATACCATTCAATTGCTTCTATTTTCAAAAATTTTTTTTTTGAAGACTGATTTCATGAAAGGTTTTCTTGTTTATTACATAAAATATTTTTTTAATTTTAAGATTTATAACTAAAACTATTTTTTTAATGAAAGTTTCAAACGAGTATTTTATGAAACCATCTTTATAAGTTACATAATCAAGGATAATCACTATAGTACATGAATATAATAAAGCTAAACTTTTTCACATCAAAAAATTTTGAAAAAAAAAAATATATATATATATCAAAATAAAAATGTGGTGGTCTAAGATTTATTTCATATGCAAGGAAATGTTGACTCATCATAAATAAAATTAATGGTTAATAGGAAAAATAATCTTAAAGTATGTTAGTTATTATTTAAATTACCAATTCTACCAAAATAAAATCATTGATGGCCTCATTACTAGATGTATTCATCGACTGATTGACTTGATTTTTAGTTTCCAATTCTGATAATATAACTTTATTGTTAACTTCATGTCTTGTACTAGAATTTTCAGTAATATTTGAAGGCAAAATATTGTTGTTCAGAGATTTAATAACTGTAGTATTATTATCACTAAATGAATCCTCCTGAGTTTTAGCTAATTGACTACTAGGAACCATATGTGGTGGCCAAAACTCTGCCTGTTTTCTTGGTTTTATAAAATTATCTCTTGGAAGTTCTGGGATACGATATAAATTTAATTTTTTCACTTTTTCTTCTAAACTTTCAGAAAATGCTCCAACAGTCCAGTCATCCATTATATAAGCTTTTCTGGTTGATTCAATACTGGAAATTAATTTTTTTTTTAATTTTTCAAGTTAGATATTAAAGCTAAAAATGCTTACATAGGTGTTTTGATTTGATTGTGCCTTGGACTATACTCTTTACGGAAGTGATCACTTTTAAGCATTATAGGATCTTGTTGCGATGTCAAAGTCATAGATGTACGATAACAAACTGTTACATGAATAGTACCAATAGGCATGGATACTTGACCAATTTGTAATTCTTTATATTCTTTTCCTAAATCAATAAACCATTTTAATTATTGTAAAAATAATTTAAACAAATTTAATAATTAAAATTATTTGTGCAAAAGACAATTTGTATATTATTAGGATAAAATTAGCCTTGAAAGATTCAAATATTATAATATTCCAATAGTTTAATCATATAAACATAAAAATATTAAGTAAAATGCAAAATAAGAAAATTAATACAAGGCTACTTGGGTATATATATTTATATACTATAAGCCTATAAAATAACAATGCAATTTAATCGCCAGAGCCTGAGTTGTTGTGTAATATGTCCTTTTTAAAACTTCGAAAAACAAATTTATTTGCAACAAATTGGATACATAGTCGTGACATTGAAACATTTATTAATGTTATATTATAGGGCATAACAATAACGTGATTTATGCTTATAAAAAAAAGAATTATACTAAAAAATATACTCGCTATTGTAATTTCAGTTGTTAAATTTAGTTGTTAAAAAATCCCAATTATGTAATATAAAATCATGTTTTATACTAATTATTAATTTAATTAATTTAATTAATAAAATTATACATAATACACGACAATGATACATATTAGTATTTGATTAATATTTCAAATAGGGTAATTTTTTGTTATCGATTCAAAACATTTTAATAGTGAAACAATTCTCAAAGTACAATGCAAATTTCATAACAGTTTATTATGAATAGAATATACTATTCAATTATTTGAAAATATTTTCATATATTTTGAGATAAGGAAGCAAATAGTTAAAACTGATAAAATTTACACATAAATAATATTTTCCAAATAGGATTAAAATTTAATTAAGTAATAATATAAATGATAAAATAATTAGGTCTTTAAAAACTGCAAATTATGAACAATAGTTTTTAAAACTAAAGACTTTTAATTTGTACAATAATTTTTCTATAGTTTTTATTTGAAAAAAAAATAAATATAGGGTCTGCTAAATGAATGAACACTATTTTGAATTTTTTGATAAGTATGAGTTTTAAAAGTATTAAAAAGTAAAAGTGATTATTTAGAATTCCATTAAAATTAAAATTTATTTAAAAAGTTTTTAACCTCAAAAACTAAGAAAAAAATGGTTAACTCGAAGATAACTAAAACAATTTATGTAAATAGGTGTGTATGTGTATTTTTCATAAAGGGTTATTAATTATCTATTTTATGAAATGTTAAATTAATAAAATATATTTGTAAGTATTTTTTTTTTATAAACTTATAAATAATTATTGTAGATAACTTGATAATTAAATAAACAATAATAATTGTTGAGAACTTAATTATTGAGTATTAAGAAATGTATAATTTCACTATTATAATTATTTTAATAATTTAAAGTTTAAAATAATATTTTATAGTAAAATTGTTTTTATCTTAACATGGAAAAAGTAAAAAAAATAGTTTTATTTTACAGCTTAAGAATCACACACAATATACGTAATTTTATTACGTAAATTTTTTTATAATGAAGTTTGAAAAATTATGAGGAAAAATTTTGTTTAGAATTTATATTTTTAATGATGTATTAAATAAAATGACATAGCAATTTACAACTTGAAATGTAGTCCAATAATTTATTCTTTCTTTAGAGGTTATGGTTATGAAATAACAATTAATCGTAAAAATCTACCAAATGTGTATAAGAAAAATATTACTGTCTCACAATTAAAATAATTAAACACATTAGGGTTCATTGAATAAAATTATTTTGATGTGAAAACATTTTATGCGGCGTCGAGACATTTCCGTTTGAAGAGTGAAAATTTTCAAGTGTCACCTTTTTTTTTGCTTAACGCTGCAATCCCAACAGGTGTTTATATTGGTTGTTAAGTAGAACGCACTAAATATACCCTCTGTGTACGTCAATACTTTTATTATTTTAATTTATACTTATTCTATATGTTTATTGATTTAGATAAATATTGAAATAAATAAATATGAATATTTTATGATTATATAAAATTAAAAGTACCTAACACTCTAAAACAAGTAAAACTTCCGAACAAAAAACTGATTTTTAAAATTAAAAATATCACCATCAAATGATGAGAAATTGAAACAGATAATTATAATTATTTATTGCAATCAAAGACAAAACATTGATTTTACTTATTTATTCGTTAAATATTTGTTGCTAGATACATGTATGTTTTCACATATTAAGAAAGTTGTTCGCGATGCTTTCATCTCTTGTTTTTAATTTATTAAGATTAGAAAATAAAATATTTATAATTCTATAAAATGACATTTTGTTGTAAAGCTTTAATCGAGTTTTTGCTTAAATAAAATTTAAAATTTACTATGAATGTGTTAAAGCTTTCACGGATTGTCTTGTTGCTTGAAGTGCTTGGAGGATATATCCATGTTTGCAGTTGAGTCCGAAACGTCAGAACTCAACTTAAAATTTACTTTTATAAATAAGTCACCGTACCAATTTAAATAGTTTTGTTATATAGGTAAATAGTTTACAAAGAAACTTTATCTTACAGATTAATAATTTTTCTAATATTAATAGCTATGTACAAACACAAATATTACATTTTTTAATTTTTCACAGAATTTTATAAAAATATGTATCAATTTATAATTGTGAGATAATCCTTAAAGAAGCTATACTAAATATTTTACACTTTTTTTTTTGGACATACGACATCTGTGTGAGTAGGTTTAGTTAGAAAATTAAAACAGTATTATGTTTAGGGATCTAATTTAATTTTCATAATTAAAATTTTTCTTTTTTAATAATTAATGAGCACTTAGCCTTTTAAACCCCTAATTTTTAGCTTATGTAAGATTAGGAATCAACGTTCAAAATTACAAACAAAATTAGCTTAAATATGATAGCAACAAAATATGATGATCAGTGCAATATAATAATTGAATGCCATCATGCAGAATAAAACTGACTTTTTTTGATACTAATAATGAGAACTATGTAGTTATTAAAAATTTTTTTTTTTTTTTTGGAGTGTTAATTTACTTTTAGCATAACATCATTCAATTATTGTACATATATTTTTTAAATAATTCAATGTCACAAATTTAAAATACGTTACAAGTACTTCTTATTTATCTATTGGTAATTTATTTAAGTGTTACACACTTTTTTATTGATATACTACATACAATTGTCAATCAATGAATGATACACAATTATAAAATAGAGCTAACTCGAACGCATGCAAGTAACACAAACAAATTGTTATAAAGAGTAGAATGTGTGGAATGTACTAGAATAGTTCAGTAAGACGTTCAACATTAATATTTTAACGTATACCATTTATATTGTTTTGCTATTATGCTGTGGCTAGAACTACTTTGTTACATGAATATTGTGAACGTACTCAGTATCAATCTATAAAAAAAACAAGTTTTTAGGAAGGGAAGTCGCACTAATACTCGGTAGTTTATCAGTATTAATAATTTATAAGGTTCCTATTAATAGTTTTATATTTTAATAATACGAATATCAGTTTTTTTTAAATCAAGACTAGAACACAATTTTGATGACACATTTTCAACAATTTTTTAACATATTAAATTTTATATTTAATAATATTTAAAAAGTTACATAATATTAAAATATATTAATGCATAGTTAAACACTAACTTTTAAAAAATGCTTAAAAATAGTTTACTTATGCTTTAAAACAATATACTACTGTTGTAATGGTTTTGTCTAAAATACAAATACAAGTATCCAATAAGAAAATAGTTAAATTCTGTCAAATAGTTATATTTAAATTTATACATATAATATAAAATTTATGAATACAATGCGATTCCTTAGACTATTTTGATTTAATGTGATACCAAATTAGAATTGTTTTTGCAGGTATTTTCATTATGTTAGAAAATAGTTTTTTAGATAAAATGATTTTAGTTATCGAAAGCTAATTAGTGATTTTGATACAGGAATTGTATTATTCAATTGTATTTTGATCAACATTTTATAACGTATTTTTTAACCTTTACAAAAAAAAAAAAAAATAGTTTCAATTATTACGATAATATACGTACTTTACTATTTGTTTAACATTGAAGTGCATACGTGTCATATATCATATATTTGTTTACGTAATAGTGTAGTATGTATAATTAATACTCTACACAAGGTAAAAAAACACGATATAATTTAATTGAGAATCATGACAACTTAAAATCTGTATTCGTTGATTTTAATAACATATGACTCAATATAAACTTTAAAACAGATTATTAAATAAAGATAATAAGTTGACTATAAAAAAAAAAAAAATATTTAGACAACAGAATACAAATTATTTTGATAATTATTCAGTATTCGCTAGGGAAAACAATTTTTAATGTATTATACATAAATTATTTATACCATCATATTAAATAATGCAATTAATTGTGAATTGTTAATTTTTAATTGAATATTTTTTTGAATTTTATTACCTTCAACTTATTACGACACTGAAACTAAGTAACAAGGACGGTCACAGCGGGCAGTTGTGAATCGTGTACCAAATAATTAAAATATTTACTTACTAATTATGTCTTAAAGAACGTATAGTAAAAAAGTTATTTATTTCCAATAAATTTCCTCGAATAGTATAAATGAAAACTAACTGTGATATTGAAACATAGGCGCTTTTTTGTGATGTTAATGATAGAATATTGTAAATTTTATGAGCATTATGGAAAATAAGTTTCCTAATCCTTTGGAATAAAGTATATATTATATATATATATATAAAATATTTCTATAATTATTTTTACTTGCCAAAAAAAAGTATTTCTTTCCAACTATCACACATCTGTAATATTTTAGCTTCGATGCGAAGCTAAGTCGGTATTCATTTTACTATGATGTGTTTTTTTTTTATTTTTTTTTTTGTGTGTGTCTGTTACCACTCAATCTCAGCTCTCACTGGACCGATTTTTATGAAAAATACGTCAAAAGATCACAAATTGTATCTAGTCGAAGACATTACCCTCAAAAATTGAAAAAAATTACCTCGTTCACCGTTGATGAGGGAAATCCCCAAAATTACAATTTTAAAAATTGGTAGCTTTCCACAATTTTCCAATTTTTTTGTCTTAAAACTGACATAACTTTTTAAAAAATGAACAAATCAATAAAAACTTTTTTTTTATAGATACCTTATGTATTTCACTATCATTTGATATATTTTTGTGAACATTTGATCCTTTAACTGCCCATAGGGAGGGTTTCAATATGGCAACTTTTTCAACTTAATTTTTGAAAATGTTCCGGAAATACTGACACTTGTATATATACCTTAAATTGAAGCTTATGTAATATTCTTTAATTTGAGGAAAAAAAATTGACAGCTGGACTTGTCTTCATGGTGAAAATGACAATCGTATTCAAAAATAGCGTATTTTTGTGTTATAATTCTGGGTTTTGTATTTTATTTTATTTTAAAATAACTGACAAGGGGAGTACTGATTTTCATAAATATTATATAAATCAAATTGATATAGCATAGAAAGTTATACTTATTAAATTTGTTTTGCTTTTTTTAAGTCGAGAAAAATAACTTTGAAATTTGAACTAGCTTAAATTGGCATTTTTTTTCAAGCGACGGAAGCGACATAAGGTTCCAACCCACGTATGGCAAGGAATTTTTTGCATTTTTTTCTTAATTCCTTTTAAGTTAGAATACATTTTCAACTCCTTTGATTTTTATCTCATTTAGATTCAATAACTTCAATAAATATCAAGGATCCCATCACTGTAGTCGCCCCTTGTGAGAAGAAATTTCTTATTCATATTAAAATTATTTTACTATATTTTAGGTTTTAGCTTCGATGGAAAACTGAGAAGGTATTTTTTTGTGACTATCATTTATTTTCTCTGCTCTAACTTGACCTACTTTATTCGACGTAACGTCAAATGATTACAATTAGTTGAAGATACTACCCTCAAAAATTGAAAAAAAAATTCTAATATATCAATTAAACAGTTACTTATCCCATGTTCTCCATGCAGACAATTAAAATTATAATTGCATAATTCAATTGTAGAATCTTTTTAAATACCAAAAGTTAATTAGAAATAATATTATTAATTGGTAATTATAAAAATTGCTGATTGCATATTAATCTTTACGATAAAATTTTTTTAATTCTCATAAAATTTCCTATTTATTTATGTCAATTTAAAACTTGCAAATCGAGCTAAAAGTTATAGTAATAAATTAATTTTTTTTACTATAAACTTTCACAAAAATCAACTTTAAAGGATTAAAAAAATTAATTAAATATGTAATTTTCCTTATTTTTAACATATTAATAATCAAAATAAATATTAATTTAAAACAATTTTTTTTGTTTTTAATTATTTTTTCAAATGTAAATACTTATTTTTTAATATTAAAACTTAGAAGTGAGAGTAAAAGTCTTGTTGCACATTTGAAAACATCGCAATAAGTTTAGTTAGCTTTGATGTGAGGCTGAGAAGGTATTAATTTTAGTTTTAAATCAACAGAAAAGTTGATTTAGAAAAGTATATTTTTGTTTCTGATGAATGTTCCTTGTAGTCCAGTGTATAAAACTTATAAGTAACAAACATTTTTTTATTGAAAAGTATTGCATCAAGCTCTTTAAATTTTTATACGCGTTAAAAGTAAAGAAATATGCAACTACTTTATTATTTTTATAATATGTCTGTAAAAATTACAATATTAAATTATTGAATATCAATTTCATACTAAATTTAATTACTATAATTATTATTTATTCATATATTATAATTATAAATCAAATAACTAATCGGGATAAAAATAAGGGAATAAGAGTTATTGTTGCTTTTGAAATAATCTACCAAATTCTTAAAATTAAACACTACCTACATTTGCATCGAAACGTTTCTTATGATAGTGATTTTAATCGCAGTCTGATTAAATCTATACAGGATCCAACTATGCCACGTTATTACTGTGCCGCAACCCTACTGTACTAACGTTTTTTTACAAGAACATATCTTGACTAAACTGCAATTTTAATATGCATGCGCCCTTGAGTAATTTAGTCTATCACATATAATATCTGTAATAACGTAATCTAATAGATAGTATAAAAGTCAAAATACTATATTATATTATCCGAATAAAAAACAATACAGAGAATATTTATAAATCTGACAAATATTGTAATAACATTTAAAATGGTGTCTAAAAAGTCTAATTAAAAAGAAAACCGTAACACTAATAATAATATGACAAAAAAAACTTACCAAGAGTGTGAACCTCAGGTTCTCCTGCGTAAATTCTATGATGAATTTGAAAGGAATCTTGCGATTGTTGTCTAGAGTATCGATATGCAGGTATCACTCGAGACACTGATACTAGAGATTTAAGTAGTACCCCTAAACGATTGTATAAAGTGTAAACTAAATGTCGTGAGCAAAAAGGGTCAAATGCACTTTCGGGTATTAGACCGATACTCCATGTTTCTAAAGTCATTGTGTCTCCATCGACAGTTTTTAGAAATATTTCAATACATAAAGGAACAGAATCGCCAAGACCATTACTTAGTGCCAATTTTGTTTCCGCGATAACGTCTGGAAATTCTTTTATTGCGACATTCATCTGAAAGAATAAAAAAAAAAAAAAGTATAATAATAGTTTGGTATTTTACCAGTTTTAATAAATTTATTATTTTCAATATACAGTTTTTTTTTTTACAAAATATTAGTTTAATATTCAACTTAGTACTTTATTTATATATTTATATATTGTTTCGACGGGATAATTGTCAAGTCATAAATTTGATTAATCTGATTATTGATATTAAAATTAGTTAACTTTATAATGAATGAAGTATTTTTTTTATAGTGATATAAATATATTTTTTCAATGTTACAATCTCTTGAAATAATTTTTAACTACCGGGTACATTAATTACCAGTCTGTTAACTTATGAGTGTTATTAGAGAAACAATTTTGACAGGCACACCTAAACTCAGAATAATTATATTTATAATAGATATAATAATGACAGATACGCATATACAGTGACGTACACAGGGAAAACCTATATTAGAACATTGACACTAATTAAGAATATCTTAATGCTAATATTTATTTTTCCTATAAAGATTATTATTATTTTTGAACTCTTCTTAAACAAGGTATGTGAAAGATATTATTCAGTATTTTTTTAATAAATATTTCGGTTGGAAAATTACTTGACTTCCCAAACTACTTCCACTAATTTTTATTAAAGACTAAGAATTAGTTTGTTTGTCAAGCTAATATGAAATTGGCTATCATGAGAAACTTGGTATTAAATGTTCAAAAGTAGAGCAGTTCTTAAAATTTAAGTATTAAAATTAATTTAAGGTATTATCAGGTTGTCATTGGACTCGCAATGTTAGATCGACTTGGTTAGGGTGTACGTCTTACGGGTTATTACAAAGAGAGGGAGGAGAGCACGGATGGGTGATATATAGAAACACAGATCGTTTGGTACCGTATCAAAACAACACCTGGAAATCGTGAAACAAAATCAAATACAGAAAAAACACAAAAGCTCACAAAGATTATTAAAATTAGTTATGATGCTAGTACAGATGTTTTTAAGAGCTTTGCTATTGCACTAGAGTATTGTGTAGCAGAGTATTGCGCATTCGTCTGAGTGAAAAGTTGCAAAACAATGGACACTCAATTTCATTAAACTATGCGGATCATTACAGGTACATCCAAGTTTATACATACTCAACAGCTCTAATTGAGCTACATTTGGAAAGGAATGAGTGCACTTAAAGAATATTAAACATCATTAAGTATAGACGAAACTTCTCTTTATTCAAAAATATTACGGAGTACCCGTTAAAGACGATGAAATTCAGACAACTCATATGGGAAACGAAATTTTTAATGGAATTCCTTAGCGACGATACTTGAAAAAAACTATGGAAATCATTTGGCGTACAAAATAGTTTTTTGATAGACAACCCTTAACAGAATTAAAACTGCAAAAGGCAAATGTAGAAATAACTGTATAAATGGAGTATGTCAGAATGATCATACTAGGAATGTGGAGAGGAACACACGAAAAACTTTATAAAGTAGAAATTGAAACCGATTACATGGATGAAAAAATTAAAATTGTAAATGTGATCATTAATTCTAGCACTATGTAAATTTTAGTTATGCTGCATGTCATATATGGCATGCAATAACAATAATGACTATATGGTAACATAAGATAAAAATGTTTTTTTTTCTGGCAAATTATTCAAATAATGAATTTTTACCAGTAATAATTGTTCATTTGTTGCATGTTATTTTTTACAGTATTACAAAAGAAAAAATTTTTATATCATATTAATACCCAACATTTTTAACTACGTTTAATAAAAAATAAATAAAATATTAAATTATAAACAGTTTTAACGTGAAACTTTTCTTTATAGGTTTAATAGTTCGTCTGCATTATTTAAATAAACAAATTAAACTGATTAATATTAAACAATTTAGAAAAAAACCTATCCCATAAAATGTTTTGAAAATGAAATAAATAAAAATTAAATTGAAAAAATAACTAGGGCATGAAAATATAAACAACTGAGAGATTTGTACAAAACACTTGTCTAGACAATATGTCACATAAAAATGACAAGACATATTTACATTGTTTGGCATTCTAAAATATAAAAATGGATATTTTATAAAATAAATATAAAAATAAAACTGATATTGAAAATTTTTGTCAAGAATTTTTTTTAAAATAATGTATAAAATATTGAGCAAAATTTTGAATTTATTATTACAAAGCTCTAATTTAAATTGAGAAAACACAAAAAATAAAACATTTTTTATTATACTAAATTTATGTTAGGTCGGGTGTGTGTATTTGTGTGGGGGTGGTCATGATTCACTCCTAAACAAAATTGCTGACTCAACAAAAAATAATTGCTAATTAATGCACTACCATTCTAGAAATATTTGTAAAATTTCTCTGATGTTAGCTGACTTATATTATTTTAAACATTTTATCGATTTACATTAAACAAATTTTAATTGCTTGAATTTCTATAATATTATTAAATAAAAGAGATTTTTTAATTCAATAATATGTTACAGAATCAGTATAGTATCTTAACTAAACTAAATAGTTATAATTTTAAATATAAATATAGTTTACTTAACTAATACTGCTGTACTTATAAAATAGGTCTCATTAAACAGAAATCAAAAACATTATCCTATGAAAGGCATATAAAAACTAACATATATTATACAGTATCAAATGAGGGTAGATTAATTCTACGATTTTTTAATATTTTTTTATTTATTTTGAAATATTAATTTCATTTTTATTAAAATTAAGGACCCCCTCAATGAATTATTTTAAATATTATCTAGTAAAAATGTATAAAATTTATTACTTGTATAAAAGGTATATTGTTTTTCAGGACATTAGTTAATTAATAAAATAAATCTCAATTCTACAAAAAAAAGTTTCAGAAAAAGATTTCATAAACAGTTGTTTCTTATAAAAAAAACTTGGGATTAAAAAATATAACAATTTTTGAAAACTATTTTTTGTTGAATCTTTATTGTTATATTAATGTATAAATACGGAAACTATCTATACAAATTTAGTTTAATTAAAACATTGAATAATTAATTATGAAAATAGATAGTGAACCACATTATTTTGAAACATAAATGAATGTAGCATGGATATATTTTTAAACAATGATGCTCATTATGTTGATATGATTCAAGGTTATAAACTGTTAATTTAAAATTTTAGTCAAGATAATTTTTATCCTTCTTAAAAAAACAACCAGATTAGAATTATAAGGTAAACAACAGTTAATTATTAATATTAAAATACAATACTCTAGACTTGTTGTTTATGAGTATTTAATATTAAGTCATTTTTAATACTGCTTAATTATTAACATTAGCAAAAATATAAAGGCAAGATAGTGATTTTTCTAGGTAGAATTAAAGAAAAGAATTGATACAATTATTTTAATAATATTGTACTAAGAACATAGATATTAAGCAGCAATAGCCTATTGTAATAGATGAATTTTTATTTTATTTTCATAAAATTAATTTCCATACTTCATACATAAAATAGCTTAATAAGGCTTAAATATGCTGATTACATAAATGAATCAACAAAATACAAAATAACACATTGAAATTATTATTTTCAATTGTTAAATTATTTTCCTATAACTCAAGTATTCAGAATTAAAAAAAATTAATCTATAATTTTAATTACTATCTAATAAAATCCAAAAATTAATAATATGATTAACAGCAAAAAGTGAGATATTCTAATAGTTATCTAAGTTATATATACAACAAATAAAATTTGATAGTTACTTAAGAGTTTAAACAACATAAAAACAAAGGTAGAGTAATTTTCAATTATATTACTCTCATAAATAGTCTAATATGTATTATTTATGAACAATGTCTAATGATAGGTTATTAGATTTTAAATAGGTTTCTTTTTTAAAACCGATTAATAAATATTTTTATTATATAATTACAAAAAATGGTAAATTAATGGTTAAAAGGTAAAAAAGAACCAAGCATTTTAAGAATTACTAATTATACTACTTTTAAAGGTAAAAATATTTTATTTTTACTTTCTCAAAGAGTAATCTCTTATACAAATTTTGCAGGAAGATAGTCAGATTAACACAAATCTTTTTATAAGTAATATCATTGTATTACACCACAACATTTTTATCTTTACATAGATCCAAAAATTTAAGGACTAATTATTTTTAATAATATAGTTAAATGTTATGTCCTAGTACTACTACTGGTCCCTACGTAGTTATCTACCTAAATAAGAAATTGAATTGTAATACTTACTGAGCTGTTTTGACTTGAACAACTTGTATGTAATTTTTCACCCATTCTTGATTGCACAATTATTTGAGCTGATTTCATTGTCATAAGTTTTGTTAATTGCTCCATTTCTTGTTTTTCTTTTTCAGCCGATTCAGATAAAGTACGTGTATCAACCATCTTGAAATTGTGTTTTATTGACGCAGTCATAAGAATATCTTACTGTTGTTACTATATTAATAAAATAAAGAATTGTCTTCTGAATGAACTTTGAAATTGTAACTGTATAGATTTTTTTTGAATGTCATGTCTAAATTGAATTTCCATAACTATTGTGATCTAGAATATTAAATAGACAATTATAGAGATTATTTAAATACTAAATATAAACATATACATGCAAGATATTATATAAGTAATTTAATCAAGTAATACAATCATTTAAATTAGGACTATTAAAAATGTATCTACAATTTGTTAGTAATCTTTTTGTGGCTTTTTTAGTTAAGTATTTTATAGTTTTAATTTTAAATAAATAAAATTCAAAGTAACCTTGTAGCAGATACTCAAACACTAAAGGAAAATCTACAACTATAAAAATTGTAAAGTGCATATAAATATTTCCAGTGAAAAAGTTATTTTCTGAATATCTTTTTTAAAAACATCACAACCATTTTTAATTTAACCCATAAGAATTTGAATTGGATGTTAGAGTCTACAAAGCAACTAAATTAAATTATACAAATAGGATTAATGGAGAATAATGCAAAGGAACATATTTAATATTTTCAAAGTTATAAAAATAAGTTAGCCAAATTGTATAAATGCTAGTGAGTTCTTCAACATTTTTTTTCTGAATAAAGTTTTGTTTTTTATGGACAAAATTGTTTTAAAAAGTAGTTAAATCAGAAACAATTTTTAATATATTAACTTTGTTCGTAAAACAATAGGATTTTTATACATTTTTATAAATCCCAAACATATATGCTTAAATATATATTTAGATTACTAGAGAACTGAAGTTTATCACCCCTCAAGAATTGTTAAATAGTTATTATCTGGAATTAGAATATTTGATATTTTTAGGAACTAGTCTTAAAAAGGCTCCAAAAATAAAACATTATGAGGATCAGGTTCTATTAGAGTACTTTTTTTTAAAGGATTCCATTTTAGAACCGGTGTTAGTTAAAAATAATTAGTTATTCTTAATTGTTATTTTTCATCCTCTTTTTTTTGAAAGTTTTACATTTTTTATTTTAAACACTTATAAAATGGTCTTAAAAATGACCCCTTGTTAAAAAAGTACCTTACAAATTAATCAACTTTCACTATTTTAATAGACTATTAACTAATAAAAATAATTATAAATATCAAATAATTTTTTAGTTATTTATAATATACATAAATATCCCTAAAAATATTGATGTAAAATTACTATCAAAAAATTAGAATATTCTTTTTTGCTGGTTTTTATTATATTTTACATTATTGCAAAATAGTTCTGAATTGGTCAACAACTAAAAATTGATCATCTTCAAATTTATCTATTTAGCTTTAAATAATTCAATCAGATGAAGTTTGAGATTTAGAATAAAAGTTTTTCTAATAAAATTTAAATTATTATCCAATTTTATTCTTTCGAGTTTACAAATATTTTAGAATTATATTTAGAAGTAACCAAATTTATACTTAACATTTAAACTAAGCCCAATTAAAGGTAATTATATGGATTTTTTTTGGCTGGGTGTTTTTGCTTACATTTTCACTATAACAATTTTTAGGAATTATTATTTTTGGCATTTGAACAACAAATTAAACATAAAAAAACTAAAATGTTTTTTTTTAATTTGTTTGATATTTTTGATATCAAGTGACTATCAATCAAGTAAAAATGATCATTATCAATCATAATTTTTCAATAAATATTCATTACTTCCAATAATTTTCAAGTTTGATTAAATATTTATAAAGAAATTATTTAGTTCTATTTTTTTTTTATTAATACTATATTCTTTCATAATTATCTATAGAATATTCCCATTACTGAGAAAATTCTCTAGAGAATATTCTTTCACAACATCTCTCTAACTCATGAATATAGTATTATAATTATATAATTTTTTATTACTTATTAATTTTTCATATAATCAGTGGGTTACAATATAAAACAGCTCATTTATCATACACAATTATGATTTCTACCACAAATATTATTTTGATAATAAAATATGGTACATAGATTATAAATTATATAAATGATAATTGTTTTTAATAATGTTTCGATACTTAAAATAAATAATTTGATCTTTTTGTTAGGATCTTCATTAGAAATGGCTTTTTAACCAGTTTTTATAAGCTCCTTTTTAAAAGGTTCCAACTCCTGTCAATTATTAAAGGGCTTTAATTATCAGAAAAATAAATGGAAAGAAACCAAGAGGACGCCCAAGGAAATTATATTCTGAACATATCTTGGAACTCATGAACTGTGCGTCTTTCATTTCACTGCAAAATTTAGAGTCAGATAGGAAATGTGATTTCTATGACCAAATTTATATTGATATTAAATTATTATAATGTAATAATAAACTAAGATAGTTAATAACAATTAGTTTTTCAAAAAATTTTTATATTCACATAATACAACACAACTTTTGAATACTCAACAATTCAGATAGAACATTTTATACTAAGAAAAAAATTATTATTTAAATTTAACCTAGTACCTAAGGACTGGGTCATTAAAGAATATGCCGTGCTCTTTTTTGTGATTTTGATGCCCCTAAAAAAAAAAAAGCTAGAAAAGATCATTTAATCCTAAGTTAATTAAATTTAATGTAACATGTTTATTATTTTCCAAGAGCCCACAACTCGAGTGCCAACATACCCTATGGCAAAAAGCTATATTTATCAATAATTTGTTTTGGTGATAAAATTTAAAATAAAATAAAATGATATTAGCCCAAGTAACCAATGAGTGTCTTTTTTTTTTTTAATCAAAAATAGCCATGCATTTCATTTCTTAATAATAAAAATGTTCATTATGCTTAAAGTAATAGATTGTATTTAAGTTATTGAAGGAAAAAAACAAAAGACATAACAATTTTGTCTATCTAATATTAACAGCATTAAATTCTTAAGAAGTAATTACAATTTTAATTTTAGTGCAATGAATTTTTTTTTTTTTTGTTCTTGAGTTAATTTTAAACAGTTAATAATTTTTGAACAATTTTCTCAAAATTAAATTTATTATTTTCTATATTATATTATTAGTTCTTACACTAACATTATAACGGTATGATATGGTATTGAAGAGAAACTTAAGTTTAAACATTTTTCAATAAAGAATTTAGATATACTTCATTTTTATCTTATAAAATTATATGTTATATTGATGGCTTTTAAATAATCAGTAGATTTGGTACCCATGAAATTACATTATTTAATTTTATAAATAATTACAGACTTATAACATGATCTGACTATGCATCCTAGAAAATAGTTACTATACTATTTATAGAAAATAATTTAGATCATCATACATTAAATACACTAGACAAATTTTCATTATCATTATTAAAAGAAATCAAATTATTTAAAAAATGAATATCAAATAAAAATAAACTTTGGTAATTATTGACCTAAATAAACTTGTTAAGTATAAAAACCATTCATATCAATGTCAAACAAGGGATAAAGTAATTATATTATTATTAGTAACGTTTACTTGTAAAACTGACCTGATTAGTCATCAAAATATCGCAAAATAGATAAACGATTTCACTTATTCTGTTACAATAATTCATGAAATTTTTTATTAAAATATATTTAACATATCACATAATTAAAAACAAGTTTTAACATAAAAATTAAAACTAGTTGCACAATACAATACATACATATTTGATACGTTAGAGCCAAGTAAGTGCTATTGAGGCGATTGAAATCAAACGAATATTAGGTCAGCACACATCGACTTTACATATAATGCGAACCGAAAATGTAAGTGTTTACAATTAAACTTTTCTTTTAATTTCGACACAATATGCGAAGAGACACGATATCTTAGCTATCAACGTATAACCTGCGATCGAGAACGTCCGCCGTATCACACGTCCGAGTAACAAGAGATCGATTTCCAAGAAGGTCGACCTGATATCACTTGCGAAATTTTCACTATTTTTAGAACTTATATTTTTTTGGCGAAACTATGGACGAACTTTGTCTAGACGGTTACGGGAAACATGCTGGTTAGCGCCAACGGCGACGACGCACGCATTTCACGTAAGCTGTACGACGTTGGGCGGGGTTGATCGGAACTAGGACTGGCGGGAACTCTGAGCACTGAAACACCACACTGCGGCCATACACTGTTATCTCAATTCTCGATTTCTGTACACGACGTAAACCAAGGAGTGGGAGCGTGTAGCCACGAACGGTGTTTGTAGTGGAGGGGATTTAGCGTGACGTGTTCGGAATGCCATAGCGATTATTTGCGGAGGAATACCGACCAATGATAAAACGATACGTCATACTGATAAATGTCCCACTGCAATCTCGCAGTCGCTGCATTAATGTTGCGCGTCGGAACTAAAAATAAACAATTTAATGATGAACAGTAGCATGTGGCGACGTGACTGATTTCATGCACGCTGCAATAACAACAACTGTTGCGCTACGATGTATTTTGCGGCAACGTACTTGATTAACCGGAAACTTAAAATGGACTGGGTAGCTATTGGGCGGGGGGGGGGCACATTAATTGTGGCGGCTCATCACCATCCAAATAATATTTGGAGATAATATTTATAATATTAGTCAATAAAAGTAAATTTTACCAACTGTTAATTACAGAGAACATTATCAAGGGGCAATTATCCTCATAGCCAAGTTCATCCGTGGCCATTGAAGTAAAATGTTGGGGGGCTTTTGAAGGTCGTACTTAAAGAAAATTTCGAATGGTGGGGCTAGGTCCACACTAGTGCAGCTAGAGTGATTTAATTTTCTTTGCCCAGGTGATCTAAGTTTTATTTAATATCCATTATGGGCCAGTAGAGACCTGAATATAAACAGTTGTGTGCTCATCGTGTAAGCACTACTGTTTTCAAAGCCAGTGTTAAGTGGACTCATAAAATGTGTAATTCTTAAATAATGACAAACAAAAACATCAAAATGCTCTAATGACTGGACAGTCATTAGATTTTGGGGCCCCCAAAACTTCAGGTCTAAATTATAATTATTAAAACGGGGTCTGTCCTAAATTTTAATCTTGAGAATGCCTTTAAATTAGATATTACTATTATTGACATCTTTCAATTAAAATCCTGTTCATAAGACCAGCTTATGATATCGTGAAGTCCAAATTTAACGAGTTCCTTATTAGTTATCGTTTTTGTTTTGTTTTATCCTTTAACGAAAAAATTTTAAGGTATGGGATCCCCATCATTTGGCTTACTTGTTCAATGCTACATCTTTGATTTTGTACATTTGTAGTATCTTACGTATTACTTATTTTAGCTTCGATGCGAAGTTGAGATGGTATTAAATTTACCATATGTTCTTTTTTGTGTCCGTTGCCACTTTTTCTCAGATCTTACTGGACCAATTTTGATGAACCATATGTCAAAAGATCACTAATCGTATCTAGGTGAAGACATTACCCTTAAAAATTGAAAAAATTTCCCTCGTTACCCGTAAATGGGGGAAATTTCCAAAAAAATTACAATTTTTCAAATCGGTAATTTTTGTCATTTTTTTTCTTAAAACTACCATAACTTTTTTAAAAATTAACAAAACAACTTTCTATTTAACTTTCATTGAAACCTTAGATATTTACCTTTCATTCGATATCATTTTTTTGAAAATCTAACACTTAATCTGCTCTGACCGGGGGGGGGGCTTAAAATAGCACCTTTTTTACAAATCTAGCTTTTTCAACTTGACTTTTGAAAATGTTCCGGAAATACTGCATCCTTTAAACGCATATCAAATTAAAGCTTATGTCATGTACTATAAAATGAAAACAAAAAATTTGTCCCGACACCTTATCTTCTACATGCAAACGGCTGCCGTAATTATAAAAATACTATTTTTGTGTTAAAATTTTCGATTTTAAGTAGCAATAACTTTTTGAATAATGTATGCATCAACACAATTTTTTTTTCTAAATACATTATATATACTTCTTTCATTTAATATACTTTTTATTGAAATTGGACAGTTTTCCTTTATACAGGGGGCTTTCAAAACTTAAATCACACGTATAAAAAGTAATATATAATAAATACTATAAGTTCAAAAAAAAAAAAAAAACCTTTTCTTCTATAGGAAAATGGCCGTCTAATTTAACGAAATTTATAATTTTTATGTAAAAATCACTGTTTGAAATATCACATGAAATATTTTAATATATAAAACTGCCATAACTTTTTGAAAAATGAACAAATTAAAATTTTTTTTTTTATATTGAAACCTTAGATATTTTTCTTTCATTTGATATAATTTCTTTGAAAATCTGACTCTAAACCTGCCTGCAGGGGGAATTAAAAAAAAAAAAACAATTTTTGCACATAAGTTAAGTTTTTTCAATTTTTAAAAATGTTCCGGAAATATTAACACTTTTATTTTATCTTAAATTAAAGCTTATATTATATACTATATTATGACAAAAAAAATAGAAATATAGATTTTCTTCTTGGTAAAAATAGCTTCCGTATTCAAAAATATGCTATTTTTATTTTAAAATATCTTACAAGGGAAATACAATGACATTCATGAATATTATATAATTTAATTGGCGTAGAATAAAGTTCATAAGTCATAAGAAGTTTAACTTATCTTTGCTTTTTTAAAGTAAAAAAAGTAACCTTAAAATTTGAATTTGCTTAAATTGCCAATTTTATTAATCGATAAATGCGACGAACAGTTGCCGAATCGATAACACTAGTGTCTTTCACGATTAGAATATCAGGTTCACGAACCGCGCTCTGGCAATTAATATTTTGCATTTTTTTTAAATTAGAAAAATACTAGAATAATATAATAATAAAATAATACCATATTAAGGAATTATTTATTTTATCTTTTTAAATTTATTCTAGAGCATCTTAATTTGGAGGATATTTCATATTTGAATAAATTGTTTTTTATAGTTTAAATGTTAAGTCAACGTTTAAACTGGGTTTGATGGTATATTGTATATAAATTTTAAAATATTAATATTTTATTTTAAATGCATAAATAGGTGTATTTTAAAGTAGTAAATTAGGTACTTAATTATAATTTAAAAAAATAATAATTGAACGATTAAAAAATAAAATAAAACATCTTACGCATATTTCTTTACTCATACCTATTTGAAAATTTGATTATAAGTTATATATGTATTTAATGTAATAGAAACGTACTCAAAATCATTAAAATTAATTGATAATTTTTATCAAACGAATAAATGATATTAATTTCGAGTAAAATTTCAAGAGGTTCTCTCCATAGACAACCCGAGTAGCAATTCGAGTTCATACCGGTTCCTTTAATATAGTAACAACGGTGCTGAACTCAGTTCAAAACCCGTTCATAGCACGGTTCAAAATGAGATTTGAATACGGATTTTAACATGGGGTGAACTATGTTCTACAAAAGTTCAAAGACCGTTCCTCGGTTCAGCTATAAAACGCTCGTTAACAATTCAATAATCGTTCATCGGTTCAATAAAAGCGTGCTCTACGACGGTTTACTAAGCGTTCATTAGCAGTTACGGTATTTAAAATAAAATTTATAGGTTTTGTAAATATTCAAAAATTTTTTAATTTAAAAATAATATATTGAACTACTATATACACAATGTATTATCTTTATAAAATATATTATATGTATGTATAAAGTAAAATAGTTAACCTTCGAAATTTAGGTTTATTTTATTTTATATTAAATGATAATTAGTAAACAAACCATTTAAACAATTTGATTATAATTAAAATGAATTAATAACAATAGATAATTTTAAATAAAAATAATGATGTTAGCAATGTCAGCAATTTATTTACTGTAACTCAGTTTGATTTATTGTTGTACAATATTTATCAAAAAAATCCAATAAAAATATTTTATCATAATAAGTTAATCACTAAGGTGTTATAGAATTTAGACAAGGAATATATAGTTAATATTGGTACAGAAAATTGTGAAATTGCAATAGTTGATATAACAAAAAAATATTACTGTGGTTATAAAAACAATTAGTAATTTTAATTTAATTTCCATGTAATGGAATAAAAGAAAATCATTGCCAGAAGTACAACAGAAGGAATAATACACATAAGTAGTATCCAATAAGATGGCATAAGATTGCCATGTTTTTTTTTTTACTGTATTTATTTTGATTCCTAAAATGCTATATTTTGTTTTAACTTATTACTAAAAAAACTGTGAAACAATCTAAGTAAATAAATTTAAAAAATAATTTACAAAAAAAATGAAATGTAATTGAATAACAACAACATAATAGGATTTTATTGGTGTGATGCTTTATTATTGCCAGAATGCTTAAAAATATTATCTATTATTTTGTTAAATGTTATTTCGTGTTCAGGTATTATGATTTAGCCAGACATAGCATCTAAAAAATAAACAAACATTAGTACATATAATAACTAGTAAATATATTTGTTTAGAATATACAAGGGTTCAAAAATTAAGGAAAAGGGTACGTGCGTGAAGTGAGCAATTTCTAGCCAGCAATTTCTTATCAATTTAAAAATGCGGTAACGACATAGTTACCAAATATTAGTTACTATATTCCACTACTAGGAGCGGTGAACATAAAGTGAAATTATTAAACGAAAATTCTAAATAAAGATCAAAATCATGGATTATATAAAAATTTTCATTTTAAATTAACACCACTAGAGGGCATTTCAAAAAAAGACATACAATGCTAAACAAAGAATACACAATATAAAGTGGGTAATAATACACAATTTAAATATAATAAAAATATACATTAATATTATACAGCAATAATATATATAAAAAAAAAATATTATACACAAAATTGACAAACAACAATCTCATAAAATATCAACAAATTTTCAATATTTACGTCAATAGCTAAATACAGAAAAATAATTAATTCATAAGATATGATATAAAAAGATTTTTTTTATATGCGCACAATTCATTAACATGGACGTCTTTGGGCACTTAGATATTATAATAAAAAGATGTAGAATTACATAAGCTTTATTTTAGTGTATAGAAAATTACTGGACACCCTTCGGATCATTTTTGAATTTGCAGAAAACTGATGCCGCGTTGTAGGTTATTATTACACAGCGAAAAATTGCTGGAACATTCATGTGCACAATTCATTCACATGGACGTCTTTGGGCACTTAGATATTATAATAAAAAGATGTAGAATTACATAAGCTTTATTTTAGTGTATAGAAAATTACTGGACACCCTTCGGATCATTTTTGAATTTGCAGAAAACTGATGCCGCGTTGTAGGTTATTATTACACAGCGAAAAATTGCTGGAACATTCATGTGCACAATTCATTCACATGGACGTCTTTGGGCACTTAGATATTATAATAAAAAGATGTAGAATTACATAAGCTTTATTTTAGTGTATAGAAAATTACTGGACACCCTTCGGATCATTTTTGAATTTGCAGAAAACTGATGCCGCGTTGTAGGTTATTATTACACAGCGAAAAATTGCTGGAACATTCATGTGCACAATTCATTCACATGGACGTCTTTGGGCACTTAGATATTATAATAAAAAGATGTAGAATTACATAAGCTTTATTTTAGTGTATAGAAAATTACTGGACACCCTTCGGATCATTTTTGAATTTGCAGAAAACTGATGCCGCGTTGTAGGTTATTATTACACAGCGAAAAATTGCTGGAACATTCATGTGCACAATTCATTCACATGGACGTCTTTGGGCACTTAGATATTATAATAAAAAGATGTAGAATTACATAAGCTTTATTTTAGTGTATAGAAAATTACTGGACACCCTTCGGATCATTTTTGAATTTGCAGAAAACTGATGCCGCGTTGTAGGTTATTATTACACAGCGAAAAATTGCTGGAACATTCATGTGCACAATTCATTCACATGGACGTCTTTGGGCACTTAGATATTATAATAAAAAGATGTAGAATTACATAAGCTTTATTTTAGTGTATAGAAAATTACTGGACACCCTTCGGATCATTTTTGAATTTGCAGAAAACTGATGCCGCGTTGTAGGTTATTATTACACAGCGAAAAATTGCTGGAACATTCATGTGCACAATTCATTCACATGGACGTCTTTGGGCACTTAGATATTATAATAAAAAGATGTAGAATTACATAAGCTTTATTTTAGTGTATAGAAAATTACTGGACACCCTTCGGATCATTTTTGAATTTGCAGAAAACTGATGCCGCGTTGTAGGTTATTATTACACAGCGAAAAATTGCTGGAACATTCATGTGCACAATTCATTCACATGGACGTCTTTGGGCACTTAGATATTATAATAAAAAGATGTAGAATTACATAAGCTTTATTTTAGTGTATAGAAAATTACTGGACACCCTTCGGATCATTTTTGAATTTGCAGAAAACTGATGCCGCGTTGTAGGTTATTATTACACAGCGAAAAATTGCTGGAACATTCATGTGCACAATTCATTCACATGGACGTCTTTGGGCACTTAGATATTATAATAAAAAGATGTAGAATTACATAAGCTTTATTTTAGTGTATAGAAAATTACTGGACACCCTTCGGATCATTTTTGAATTTGCAGAAAACTGATGCCGCGTTGTAGGTTATTATTACACAGCGAAAAATTGCTGGAACATTCATGTGCACAATTCATTCACATGGACGTCTTTGGGCACTTAGATATTATAATAAAAAGATGTAGAATTACATAAGCTTTATTTTAGTGTATAGAAAATTACTGGACACCCTTCGGATCATTTTTGAATTTGCAGAAAACTGATGCCGCGTTGTAGGTTATTATTACACAGCGAAAAATTGCTGGAACATTCATGTGCACAATTCATTCACATGGACGTCTTTGGGCACTTAGATATTATAATAAAAAGATGTAGAATTACATAAGCTTTATTTTAGTGTATAGAAAATTACTGGACACCCTTCGGATCATTTTTGAATTTGCAGAAAACTGATGCCGCGTTGTAGGTTATTATTACACAGCGAAAAATTGCTGGAACATTCATGTGCACAATTCATTCACATGGACGTCTTTGGGCACTTAGATATTATAATAAAAAGATGTAGAATTACATAAGCTTTATTTTAGTGTATAGAAAATTACTGGACACCCTTCGGATCATTTTTGAATTTGCAGAAAACTGATGCCGCGTTGTAGGTTATTATTACACAGCGAAAAATTGCTGGAACATTCATGTGCACAATTCATTCACATGGACGTCTTTGGGCACTTAGATATTATAATAAAAAGATGTAGAATTACATAAGCTTTATTTTAGTGTATAGAAAATTACTGGACACCCTTCGGATCATTTTTGAATTTGCAGAAAACTGATGCCGCGTTGTAGGTTATTATTACACAGCGAAAAATTGCTGGAACATTCATGTGCACAATTCATTCACATGGACGTCTTTGGGCACTTAGATATTATAATAAAAAGATGTAGAATTACATAAGCTTTATTTTAGTGTATAGAAAATTACTGGACACCCTTCGGATCATTTTTGAATTTGCAGAAAACTGATGCCGCGTTGTAGGTTATTATTACACAGCGAAAAATTGCTGGAACATTCATGTGCACAATTCATTCACATGGACGTCTTTGGGCACTTAGATATTATAATAAAAAGATGTAGAATTACATAAGCTTTATTTTAGTGTATAGAAAATTACTGGACACCCTTCGGATCATTTTTGAATTTGCAGAAAACTGATGCCGCGTTGTAGGTTATTATTACACAGCGAAAAATTGCTGGAACATTCATGTGCACAATTCATTCACATGGACGTCTTTGGGCACTTAGATATTATAATAAAAAGATGTAGAATTACATAAGCTTTATTTTAGTGTATAGAAAATTACTGGACACCCTTCGGATCATTTTTGAATTTGCAGAAAACTGATGCCGCGTTGTAGGTTATTATTACACAGCGAAAAATTGCTGGAACATTCATGTGCACAATTNATTAAAAAAAAAAATTATATGTTTAATAAAAAAATCTGATGTCTTTCAACGATTCTATTTTGTCGCCTAATTAAAATTTATTTTTGACCTTTTCTATACTAAGGGGGAATCACACATGAATAAAAAAAATACTGAATGAAAAAGACATTTTAGTCGCTAAGTGAGAATATTTTAAAAATACACTGCTGCTTTTACAAATTAAGATTTTTCTTTAAAATAGGCTTTTCTAGCTTATTTATAAAGGCA
>NW_026099575.1:16328209-16334471 GCF_025091365.1 Daktulosphaira vitifoliae | reverse complement strand
AAAATCTTGCGAGATATTATATTTTTTTAATATTAATTAAGAAAAGTTTCAAAATCTTACATCCCACTTAATGTAAATAATATTATACATGTATAAATTGTACAAGTGCTGTGTATTTGAATGACAGCAATTTTTTGTTATACAGTGAGTCGAGGAAATATTCGGACATCATCTAGAAAAAATAATTTGCCTGTTGAATTGTTAAGGTCTTACAGACCTTTAAATATGGTTTAATCACTCGTTTAACACATTTTTCTAATGGTGTTGATCATACATAAAACCTGTAAGACAATGGCAATTTGCGAGCCAAATTTTCTAAACAATGTCCGAATATTTACTTGACTCACTGTATGTATTATTTTTTCTAATTTGAAAAAAAAAAAAATTATGTTTATGTTAATGGCTGAAAAATGCTTAATTTTAGATATTTTAGTGCCAATATTAGTTAAATTATATTATGTAGTAAGTTATTGGTACAAGACATGATAACTGATAAAGAGAAATAGTTATGGGGCTTACTCCCATCCAGTTTACAATTAACCCCACCACAGAAATTTAGCAAAATCATATGTATTGTAAGATTTATTTTTTGGGAAGAATTAAATTTAGCCCTCCCAAAAATTGACCATTCTACGCTTATGCTTACGATTATTCAAAAATAATACAAAACTAAATGAGCATATAAATTTTTTTTTTAAATGCCTTGAATTAATAAATAGTTTGATAACTTTAAAAATTTTATGATTATTTATGGTATAAATCAGGGATGGGCAACTCAAAGTTACTAGAGGGCCAATTTTAAAAAAATTAAAATCTAGCGGGCCAGAGTATAGAAAGCAAAAAAAAAAAAGGTCATTCAAAATGTACATTTTAATTAGCATTTTTTTGTTTATAATATAATAATACAAAAAGGGTTATTAAAATAATTTAATTAAATTTAAATAGATATTTATTTAGTGTGAGTTTTGAGCATGAGTGGCTTATAGTAACANTTTGAGTTTTGAGCATAGGTGGCTCATAGTAACAACGCGGCAAAATCGACTTCTATTTCGGACGAAGAAACACGAAGTAGGTGACTTAATATTTTATCTGTAAGTCGATTTCTATGTTTTGATTTAATATGTTTCATGTTTGAAAATGTACTTTCACAAATGTACGTAGTCCCAAATATGGATAATATTTTTAATGCGAACTCTCTTAAAAGTNTGATAATTTTAATGTGAACTCTCTTAAAAGTGGATATTTAAAATTAAAATTAAAAGGTAATTTTTTGTAGATAAACTTTAAAATTGTATGTTGCAATTTGAAAATGTTGCGCGGGCCAGATAAAAATGGCTCGCGGGCCGTATAATTTATACTATAAATTATAAATTAAACAAAATTTATAATAAAATTGTAATTAGAACCTCTGAACTCAGTTTTTATGATAAGTAGTTTTTATTTTAAGTGCTGCGATAAGGTTAAGAATTTTAATTCTTATGTTTCGTGTTTATTTAAATATATTTTAAAAAATACAATAGGGAAGATATCTTTGCTACGAAATGATAATGCTCCGATATTTACATACTTTGACATCGGATAATATATTGCTACAATAATCATCTACTCCAAAATTTGATAATTTTTTAATTGATTTCGCGAATTATCGATATTTGAGCAAATTTTATTCTAATCAATCAATTGTCTTATTCGGAGTAATTATTGTCGTAGTAAAATCCAAATTTTTGTGACCTGGCGTTCTCAGTATTTGTTTTCGGAGTAAATGTATTCGAAGGTTTTTTTTACAATGTCGGAGGATTATCAGTTCGTGGCAATCCCCGTAACCCAATACAACAAACCATTAAAGCTTTAACAGATTTAAATATAATAATTCGTTAATAAATATTTTTTAAACTAGGTAATTAATTTGTTTTAGTTAAAAAAATTAATAGGTCAAGTTCCGGTAGCGTATATGAATAATAATACATATAGTATATGTAGTTTATATTATAAACTAAATGTTTGAAATGCTGCATGATAATAATTTTTTTATTTGCTTATAATCATTCTAAAAGTCATATTTGTGGTAAAAAATTTGGTGGTCGCGTAAATTTTTGAGGGGCGGCTCGCATCTCTCGAGTCCCCTTCATAAATAACCCCTGGCCACAAAACATTTTTACTATTAAAAGTGATTTTCAATTAGTTTTAATATAATAAAATAAGACAGTGAATATATACGGCCATGGCAGTCGAATATTTTAATAGCTGGGTAACTTAGAACTATTTTGATTTGACTAAAGAGACTTACACTCTAGGCGTTTAATCGCGCGCTTTCGCGTTTTTAAAAACACGACGGTTTTAAACGCGAACGTCGATCATGTGTATATTACAGCGTTTTGACGTGTTTTTATAAAGAAAATTATCCCGCCAAAAATTACAGTATAATCACAACAGTTTCGTAATTCCTCGTTGTAGCATTTGCTCTGATTATTTTTTTTATTTTTTAAATTATTAAATAAGTTGCAATGGAGATATTAGATGATATAGAAGTTGCATGTGTTGTGTACGCCATGTATCATTGTTGTACAAAAAAAAAACATGTGTTCGTAGACATTGGGTTCATTCCCGAAATTTAAAAAGACCTCAAGAAGGTTAATTTCAAGTTTATTATTTAACTTTGAGGAGTTATCCCGAAGACTTTTACAGGTATTACCGTATGTCTATATGGTAATTACTGAAGACCAAAACCAAACTAACCTAAAAAATTACATAAAAGTATTATTACATAATATTTTATATCATTAATTATATCTTATAGAATATGATCTATTGTAACATAAGTAGTTTAAAAGTATTTAAAAAAGTATTAAATATCGTTTATAATGTGGACTTTGACTCATTGAAATAATTTATTCGGCAAATTTATCACTAACAGTTGGCAAAATTCAATCCACACTCTCCTACAAATTATCTCTATGATCGCCCATGTTAAAATCAAAATAATATGATAAAACTACGTTAATATTTGCTTAAACAGCTTTGTTATAAAGATATTGTGTATTGTGAGTATAATTTAAAAAAACTAGGGTTACAAAAACAATNTTTTTGCTTAAACAGCTTTGTTATAGAGATATTGTGTATTGTGAGTATAATTTAAAAAAACTAGGGTTACAAAAACAATAAGTATTCATAAGGATATAAAAAATATTTAAATATTTTTTTGTGGCTGTTACCACTTTTTGTCAGCTATTAGTAAACCGATTTCTTTTAACGATACGTCAAAAGATCACAAATTGTATCTAGTCGAAGACATTACCCTCAAAAATTGAAAACATTTTCCTCGTTCCCCGTAAATGGGAAAATCTCTAAAAAATTTACAAATTTAAAAATCTGTAATTTTCGACATTTTTTCGTGAAATTAAATTGAATGAGCCCCACGTGCCTGAAAATCGCGACGTTTNAAATTGAATGAGCCCCATGTGCCTGAAAATCGCGACGTTTGATCGCCCCGTGTGAATGATAACATGCGATTTGTATTGTTTAATTTTAGCGATCGGGCCCGTCCGAACGCATGTTTTTTGTCATGGTTCAATTTAAATACGGATATTTTATATAAAGCGATTAATCGCCGCGTTTTTAAAAACGCTACGCGTGCGTTTAAAAGCCTAGCGTTTAAGCCTCTNCGGACGCGTGCGTTTAAAAGCCTAATGTTTAAGCCTCTTAAACTGAACTAGTAGAAACGCCGTCGATAAAATTCTTAGAACCATCGGTCAACGTGCTCCCCTAGTGAGAGCTACTAAGATAAAACTTGTAATACATTAACCTGCATCATACACTTTTATAAAGCATAACGACACCCTACTTATTATGTTGTCTAGACAAAATAATTGCAAAACTATCATTTTGCTCACAGTATGATTCTTAAAAATGATTCACATGATTCTAATTTTAGAATTATAATATTGTTCGGAGATGAGTACTACTATTTAACCAATCAGTAATCATCTATTTTTAACACGCTTATATTAGTTTCACCTGTATGTTTGTAAAATGTAACTTTCCACGGGCACGTGTTATTATTTCCGCGTATTCCGTTGTAAGACTAGACTGTCGTAACGCATTCACCCCACCCCACGTCACGCTAAACACACGACGGCACCACTATTCCTCTATAAATTTATTTTTGGTTATCGTACCCGTATACGAGTGCTTGTCATCAATATTATATATATATAAACAAATTTTTATTTTGACTGACCAATATCGCCCGCGTGTAATGCCNATAAACAAATTTTTGTTTTGACTGACCAATATAGCCCGCGTGTAATGCACCTTACTTATATATATTTATAAATTCCTACCGCCGCTGCCGCCGTTTATACCTTAGGTATAACGTTCCCTCCGCCCACTAAACTATACCTAGTGCATGATACGTTTACGTACTTAAGTCGCTTTACATGTATATATATATTCAAATTACTATTAAAAATATATATTAACACGCTTTATTCTCATCAAGAGATATAGAGTGTATTCATTCCGATTACAAAGAATGATTCTCGTATCGTCACTACCACCATGTTCCGGGAGTGGGTAATTTACGCGCCTGGTGCTTTTCTTGGATGTGGTAGCCGTTTCTCAGACTACCTGCCCGGAATCGAACCCTGATTTCCCGTTACCCGTTACAACCATGATATTGATTAGTAGTTACTATCATAACATGAAACTAAAAAGTAAAAAATAAATATAGTTTAAACAAATTTAGACCCCCAGGGTAATCGAATATCCCATGCAAATAATTTGTCTGTAAGCTTGAATAATATATTATGACAGTTTTTCAGGAACAGTCTAAAATTTGACAACAATAAGACAACTTATGATTTAAAATAAAACTAACAATCAATTTACTCATTCAATATTACATATGGATTTATCATACCTAACGATTGTTGTAGGGATTTATTTTCTATTATTTTTATATACACATTTTCCACAATTTTGTGACACCTATTCCTGTACTCTCAGTACAGTTACATTCCATGAAATTGGATAAATTATAATAATTGTATTAATATTATAGAATAATTAAAAAAAAATCGGTATGTTATAATTCCTGGGACTATTTAAAAAATTTTATTTTGATAAAAATATTAGTTACTGTAATTTGATGTTGGACAGCATAGTTGTTATTTTTTAAAAATAACGTCAAAAAAATTTCACCCCAGATAGCATTGTTGGCAAATTTTTCTTTTTATAAAAATTTGTTTTCAATATTTGAATTGAAATTACGTATAAAACGTTAGGTTTNTATTTGAATTGAAATTACGTATAAAACGTTAGGTTTTAAACAATTTAAAAAAATAATATGTTACAATGCAATAACGTTTAAAATGAATGTTTAAAACAATTTTTTTTATACAACAACTCTAACTCTCTTATAGGCAGTACCATAAATACTGGATATACAGAGTATGCAAAGAACATGATCTCCCTACATATATTTAGATGGTAGTCCAGTATTTTTAAAATGATGAGATACTATCCGCACATAGTTTCGGCATTGCCTACTGTAACATTGCTGAAGAATACGTTAAAATTGGAAAATACATCATTCCTGCAATAAAAGAACGAGTCCAAAAAATTACAGTCGTCAAAAACAGTTAATTTGGATAACTTCAGTTTTTTTAGTATGTGTGTATGTATTATTTTGACCCTCTACATAATTTTTTGACTTTTATTCAACTTATAAGCAAAAAATATATTTTTTCAGCACTTAAATATATCATAGCCCATCGAACTTCCGTTGAATCGTTGCTTTGTACTTATATTCATATAGTCATAGTTGTAAAAAATACTTTTAAAAAGTATTTTAAATAACATTCAAATATTTAAAAAAAAAAAATGTATTTAAAATACTATTTGAATATTTTTCATACAAAAGTATTTGAGTAATACTCAATTACTTTACAAAAGTATTTCAAATACTAAGAATACAATTAAAAAATAATAATAATGTTTTTATTTTAACTAAGAGCAAAAGGTTCCACCTAAATAATTGCCAAGAGGGTAATTTGAGTCAAATATTGAGTACTCTTAAATTAAGAGAACTCATTTATTATTTTCGATATTTTTTGTTAGTGATAAATAAAATTAATTATTGGAGACTAATCAGTGAAAAAAATAAATATTAGTACACGTGTAAAAACCTGTAAAGTATGTCTTATTGACAATAGAGTAAATCATTTGAACCTGCAATAGGCTATTGTAGGTTCAACTGATGTAT
>NW_026099575.1:16324477-16326722 GCF_025091365.1 Daktulosphaira vitifoliae | reverse complement strand
AAATTTTTTATAGTAATAAATAAAATATATTTTTATATTAACCGAGTAAGAGTATATAAATTATAAAGGAAAGAGATTTTTGAAAGGTTTAACGTTCAGTGCTAGGTTTTGCGTGTAGTTCATATTTTATGAAGGAGTAAAGTTAATCATTTTTTTTTTTCATTAAATAAAATTTATTCATTTGAATTGAATTATATTTATTGATTAATATTTACGTGTATTTAAAACTCTTACATTATTATTTTTTAATTACTATTTAATAATCAAAATTAATAATAATAAAAAATATAATTATAAATTATTATTTATTCAATTGACTATGACTTTTGTCATATAACAAACATACATTTTTTTGAAAATTACAATAGGTTAAATTAAAATATATAATGATTTTATATATGTTTAAATCCTCATAATCATCTCTTTATACATATACTCTTACCTGGTTAATAGTAAAAGTTATATTTATGTGTATAAAAGTTTAGTTTACTTTAATCATAGTTTTACCATTGGACAATCGATAATTTGTACCATCAAAATGTGCTTTGAATGCAAATAAAACTATATAGATAAATAAAATGTATACAAAAATTTAACAAATATTACGTAAAATTAATAATTTAAAGATAAAACAGTGAAAAAATTTTGTCAGTCGCTGAGACTCGTCCCGAGCCTGTACGTGTTGTGGGATCACGTATAGTCCACAGGACCATTACACGAGTTGTTAACCGGAAGAAAAATGACCCCATTTAAGCTAATTAAAAATTTTCAAAGTCAATTTTCTCGACTTAAGGGGGGCATTGGCAAAAAAATCCAAATACGTCTGATTCTGTATTCAATATAGATTAGATCTATATAAATTTTATGAAAATCGGTGACCCCATCACCGTGACCTCCCCTTGTTACAGTATATCAACCTTCTTTCCGTACATTAATGTAAAAAAAAAAAAATGTAAACACTTTTTTAAATTTACTTAATAAATTCAATACAAAAGAGAAAATGTTTCATAAAGAAAACATCGCGATTCGAAAATATCGATATTTGTTAACTTGACAATCGATTGATCTTCAAATGGGGCTTTTTTNTCAACTCGACAATCGATTGATATTCAAATGGCGCAATTTTGGCTTTTGTTCCGTCTGTCACCTTTCATTAATCAACTTGCTTCGTTGGAGGTTGCACTACACTGTGAGTACTATTATGTCTAATTTGTATATTAGCTTTTTGACAGCGCTTCCCTTAACATTATTTATTAAAATAAATTATTATTTAATTCTTCATTAATTGTGATTAATATTTACATAAAATCTTATTTAATATTCTTTATAAAAGGTAAATTATTTGATCTTAGGGAAAAGGAACTTAAGCTTATTTTTTATTTCATTTTTTTTAACGGAATATTGCAAAATACTTTTCATAACATGTTTTAATTTTGGTAGAATATTTTGATATCAATATATTTAAAAAAAATAACTAAAAATTGTTAATGATATTTGTCTATTTCAAATTTTTAAAGAATTCTCCTAGATGTTAATCAAATTGAGCTGAAGCTACTTTTCCTAGATCTAAAATTTAATTAACATTGCATAACATAATTTCTTTCTTATTTTATTATTATATTTATTAATTCAAATATTTACGTTTGTAATTTTTTTATTATCATAAATGATTTAATAGTCGTTCCGAAAAAAAGGAATTAAAATTCTTACCCTTTTTAGCAAACCCCTTTTGTTTGGTAATTTTTATGTTTATTATTTTAAAAATTCAAATAACTTAAAAATATTACCTAACAAGACTAATTATTTTTTTAGAATATGTCATTATTTTGAAATTTATAGAAATAAACCTACGTGGTTTTAGATATTGGACTATATTCCTCATAGGCACAATTGCGCATATGCTAAGAATCCTATGCANCCTACGTGGTTTTAGATATTGGACTATATTCCTCATAGGCACAATTGCGCATATGCTAAGAATCCTATGCAGATTTTATCATTCTTTTACAATTTTGTAATGAAAAATAAAATATTTCTTTATATTATTGTATAAATAATTAATGCAGTATTTTAAAAATTGTGAGTATGCAATGTCATCGGTGTAGTATATACATGTCACTTTAAATTTGGTAAAATATTTTGGTTTCAACAATTATAGTTAAAATACCATAGTGGTAAGAAAAAAATGTACGTATTTATACTCAATTACTTGCAGAATAATAATAATTTAAACATTTTTTTTTTT
>NW_026099575.1:16310146-16324027 GCF_025091365.1 Daktulosphaira vitifoliae | reverse complement strand
ACATGTTACTTTAAATTTGGTAATATATTTTGGTTTCAACAATTATAGTTAAAATACCATAGTGGTAAGAATAAAATGTACGTATATAATTGTTATACATAATTGTACATTTATAAATAGATAAAAAGAAGGTTGAGTATACCATTTCACACAGAGCGAGAAAAAATATTTTTTACCTTTGGAACTTTCGCACCCGTAGTTCAAAACACTATTTGCTTCTATGATATTCCAATAGGATTATAATAATCATCTCCTTAGCTTCTTTTCCAACTTTTTGGGGTTAGCTCTATCTTACGATTTGACATAATTTTTACATCGGATGTCGACCTGATATAATCTCATCATGGAACACAAAGTGTTTGTCATTGTTCTCGTAAGATCACCCATCTGGGAACCAATAGCAAATAGCGTAACTGAATATCAGTGCTAAGGTGGTGTCAGAATAATCCTTTGCACTACATCTCACCCCTTTTTTTTAAGAATGTAAATAAATAATGAATTTCATAAAATTCATAATATCTATAAATATTAGGACGTTTTTAATTAATGTGATTTGATTATGCCCATGTAAACGGTTAGTTACCTTTGAAATTAGAATAAATTTTTATATTTTACTTTCAATTATAATTATTATTAAAAAAAAAAATTATATGTTTAATAAAAAAATCTGATGTCTTTCAACGATTCTATTTTGTCGCCTAATTAAAATTTATTTTTGACCTTTTCTATACTAAGGGGGAATCACACATGAATAAAAAAAATACTGAATGAAAAAGACATTTTAGTCGCTAAGTGAGAATATTTTAAAAATACACTGCTGCTTTTACAAATTAAGATTTTTCTTTAAAATAGGCTTTTCTAGCTTATTTATAAAGGCAAATTTTTTATTTTACCAACAATTTTTTTTATTGGTATTATTATTAATAATGTAATAAAATGTGTTTAAATACAAAGGATAACTAGTCTATTATAAAAAAATATAATTACTACATCTTCAAAAAATATGTAGCATATATTTTTTTATACATTTATACATTTAATCAATATAAAAATTACAAATCTTATAAATCATACAATAATTATAAATAAATAATATATATATATATATATTCGTAAAAACACATCTGTAAGTAAAACAACTAAAGAATTATAGTGAAAACTAAGCTTTATTTATCACAATAATTTAACTGGTTTTCATAGAAATTTATGTCTATTTTTATCTATCAAATTAATAAGAATGCTTGTATTATAGATGAAAATATACTTAAACAATTTTGCTCGGGGGGGGATTATGATTGATGGTGGTGGTGGAAGTGGTGGATATAGAAGAGGACGTGGAAGTGGACGTGGTGGAGGAATGAGAGGAGGAAATGTAAAAATGAAAGTTTTTAGAGGATGTAAGTATTAATAAATTTTATACAACAAGTATTTTACATTCTATTACTTAAATTTTTTGTTTTAATTACAATAAAAATTAATTTATTTTAATTACAATTAAATACAATAAAGTTTAACACCAGTCAATTACAGTTGAAGAAGAAAATTTTTGAAGTAATTTTTTTGTTTAATAATTTTTAGTTTTAAATTAATATTATAAATAATATTAGCCACAATTAACTAATATTTATTATAGTAAATTGATTAAANTTAGCCACAATTGACTAATATTATAGTAAATTGATTAATAGTTGGAAAAGTATTTAATTATGGATATTTCTAATAAGAATAAACCAAATTATTCTTTTATTTAACTTTCAATTTTATTTAGACCTGTTTTAACGATAGCTTTTGTGAAGCACACAACCATTTGAAATAATTTAATTATTGTATAGTCGATAAATGTTTCTATATAATAGATAATCATGATAAAATTATCAAAAAAAATACAATAATGAAAAATAATGTTTAATTTGTCAATAAAGAGTTTTTGTAAAATAAGTCTCGACATCACTTATATAATTATCACTTATTTTTTTTAAATAGTTTATTTTTGTAAAATGAAGACCTTTTAGTAATTTAATTAACAAAATGGAAAAATTTTTGTTGCAAGTAAAAGAAAATGGTAACGTTTCTTTTTTAATGATTCATTTTTATCAACTTAACATAGTATAAGTATATACAGGATGATTGACTAACTTTACTATTGAAAACAATATTAAAGATATAAAACTATTTTGAACCTATGAATACTCAATTATTTGATAATAACAAATTAACCAACTAGTTACCTTATTGAATTTACGAATAAATAACAAAAAATAAGATGTCATTTTTTATTTAAATATTTAGTTTATAATGTGTATTGTATAATGAAAAGCAAAATAGCAATATTTATTATTTAATTCAATAAATTTCATCAAATGTAATAAATTTATAGTATTAAATGTATTATGGAAATTCAAAAACTCAAATGCTTCAATCAATTATATATAATTTAATTAATTTAATAATTAACAGTTAAAGATATACTGGACATCTCTGTTTAAACAGACAACTTTTTTAATATTAGATCCAATTATCATTTTGCTGAAAATTTTAAGTTATTATATTAAAATGATAATAATAATCATTTTATCAATTTCAGATTGCAATTTTTGCAAAAATATTGGCCATAAAGAACGGGAGTGCCTCAAGAAAGGTAATTACAATTTTTAATTTTATGGCTTGATATAAGTCGTTCAATAAGAAGATTCTTATCTTATAGCTGTATGGTAATTTCTAATAAATATCTTTTGTTTTGTATCAGAGGCTCCAGCAGCAGCGGTGGCGGCTCCAGCAGCAGCGGTGGCAGCTCCAGCTGCGGTGGCGGCTGCAGCAATTATGGGGGGGGGGAAATTAAAATTTTTTTTTTAATAAAGATTTTTTTTTAACACTGAGTTTTTTAATTTATAGTTGATTTCGCTTTTGTTATAAGTCAAACGTGAACTCATTTAGTTTATTTCAGACTTTGAAAGATTTTTCAGTAACACATTAATTAAAATTAAAATGTCTTCTGTGTAAGTAAAGTGAATAAACATTTAACATTACAGAGATTGCGATATTTCTGTATAAAATTATTTTAATTCATTAGTTATTTACATATTCAAAGATGATCTGAGGGTATCCAGTTACTTTTACTTAACTAATATAAGTTTTGAAATTTTATATACAGAGTAATCGCAATTAGGTAAGATACTTATTTTTAATATTTTCTAAGAAAATATTGAGGAGTTTTATATTTTTATGAAGAGAAAAAATTTTTAGGTTCAAAAAACTATAATAATATGTAGTTAAATCATTTTTCTTTTCGTCCTTTCAAGGATAAAAATCCATAACTGATTTTCTTAAACCGGAATCCTTATTTTTAACTTAATAATATCATAAAAAAAAAGTTACAAACAAATCTTGTTATAATTTATTTTATCCAATGAATTGTTTGCGTTTTAAGATTATTTAAAGTAAAAATTTATCATTTGTATGATTTTATGATATCAGTGGCAGAAATCTGTTTTAATGATCCATAAGTTATTTATTATATATTTAATAAAGTCAAGTAAAATGCGTCCGATTGATAAACAATTGGTATCTTATTTTTTATGTCTTAGTCAATAAAAAAATTGGTTTATTGGACACTAGAAAAATGCGGATACTGTATTTATAAATAAGTGAAAATTTGATCTAAAATCGCTTAACTTTAACATGTCTAGATAAGCAATTGTTCAGATAACAAACATAATAATATAATTTGTAATTTTTTTTTTATTATATTAACTAAAAAATAGTGTCTCATTTAATTAAAGTAAAAGATTTTTATCCTTGAAGGGATCTTATATATATTTAGACATCTAATCATTTTTTTCTTTGATAATCTTCTTTGAAAATTATTCAGAATTTGAATTCTGAATAATTTCTGAAAAAATGTGTTTTACCAAATTTTGTTTCACTTTGTATAACTAGCGTGCTAAGTGTGAAAAATACACAAGATAATTTCTAAGCGAAATTTAAAATATAAAAGTTTACTCACTTTACTTAAATTGTATCTAAAATATTACTTTATTTAATTTTTTTAAATTAATGGTTCTATCAAATTTTAATTTTTCAAATAACTCAGTTTTTAAGTAACTAAAATATCTAGAAATGATGTAACGAGATAAAGGCACAAGGGCTTAGCCTCGTTGACGTCACGTTTCTAGACCTTGAAGAAATTGGTTACATTTTATAGTTATTTTATATTGCGTTTAAAATATACTAGGTTCTTTCAATAACTTAAAATAAAAACTGTATATAATATCTAACTAGAAATTTATTTTAAATAACGGTGTTACATGATAATACCTCATTTCAAAAATGCCACAAAATATATGGGTTGTACGTATGTTATCGTTAAATGCATAACTTAGAACTGTGGTCGTGATTAGTTAATACATGTCTTAATAAAATGTTATTTTAATAAGAAAAAATGTGTAAAAAAAACATTTAAAAGCTACTAAAATATATCAAACATCCATTTAAAAGTCAAAAGAACCTAAACATACTAAAATATTCAATACAAAATTTACAATTTAAATTTCTTGTGGTATGAAGCAATTTGTGTATATGAGGCTTATTTTTACGTATAAACAAAATAGGATTTTAGCAAATTTTTTAACATCTGTCCTATAAATGAAATCATTGTAGCTAATCTATTTTACTGTATTAATATATGTATGACAACTTTGTAATCAGACACAATTAAATCAGTTATCTTATATTAAGAAGTATGAATAATAAACTACCTATTTTTCGAGTAAGTATTTAATTTTTTATACGCAGTATAGCACCTGTTATTATTTATTAAGAATTATGCATAAAAAATTAGTATTCTTTGTTTATAATCAATCTTAGTTATTATTGTAAGCGTGCCTCTAGTGACAGGTTACTACTTAGGAAATTACAAAATTTAAGTATTATGCTTGTTTCCTTTTTAGTTACAAAGAAAATTAATTCTAGGGAAGTTGTTTAGGGGGGATAAATTTATTTACATTTGCATGTCTGTTTTTTTAAAAGCTTAAATCGAACAACAAATTGTTTTATTACATTCATGAGTTATAGCGGCCTCTATCGCCATCATTTAATAACAAGTTTTTCTTGAAGTTGTTAATTATTATAGTGGCCTCTAGTGGAAACAGTTAATAACATAATATTTTCTTAAAAGGTTGTGGATTATAGCGGCCTCTAGTGGCTTCAGTTAGTAGCATGTATTAGGTAACCAAGTCGTTACCGCATTTTTATTTTGATAAGAAATTGCTAGCTAGAAATTGCTCACTTCACACTCGTAAAAGGGTACCCATAGTTCGTAACAATTGACTTGTTTTTCTTTATTTATTGAACACTTAGTATATCTATACAACAGATGGACGGAGCACAGGCAATACATGTTGTATAGAAGGGACTATTTCATAAAAGAGTGTGGGGATGTCATATCCCCCAAAATTTATTAAAATCACAAGTCGGAATTTTTAGAATAAATTGTAGAATTTTGTACCCATAAAAGTACTTTGTCAGCATAATTCACTTCACACCCCCCTAAAATTTACTACTAGGATCGCACCTGTATACAGGTTGTAGCATCATCTTCATCTCTTTTTATCCAATGATATTTTAACTGCTTTTTGAAAAGAATAAAAATACTAGCTGTACTATGATATAACCAGTATTTTTTCACTGCAATAAAAAGGAGTAAGTCTGTTTGGGATTTATGCCAAAAATATTCATATTGTTTGAAACATTATGGCTTATTCAATGACAGCATTTTAACCAACATAGCGTGATCTGTACACACAACACTCCAAAATCATTCAAGTAAATTTTTCTATAAAAAATGTAGTATAAATTTAAAAGTTATTTTTTCTTTGTAGTTTCAAAATTAATCTTACAGACTTAGTTCGATTTACTAATGCGCTATCAATATATCAACATATTCAATTTGCATTTTTATTACAGTTTAATGTTCATACCAAGAAGTACTTAAAAATGTGAAGCTTATTAAAATCTTGTTTAGTGTTGCCACAAAAAATAAAATTGGCGGCCATTTCTCTTGTCATACAAAAATTAAATGCTGTTCTCTTATATACACTAAAATTTTTGATGGTAGCCCCACNTATTCTTTGGGTATAAAAAATTTTATAATTTACTATTTTATAATTGTAAATATACTATATTTATAATTTTTTATTATTTTAAATAAAAATATTTTAATACAAAAGAGTATAAAGTTTTTAAGTTAAAGTCATAAAAGTCAATAGATATTTATTCAGATTTCTGGAGAAGAAAAAATATAGGGAGTTCAAATATTTTTATGTAAATGATAAATTATTATTAGTTATTGCACTTCCGGTTAATATGAACTCAATGTTCAAAAATGTTTATTGAGTTATATCAATTTACTATTAAGTGCCAACACATAAAGATCATTTAATAAACTATATAGAAATTAACCTTTTAGTGTTACAGTATTCAAATGTTAGATCAAGTACATGGCTATGCTTTGTAAAATATTTATTATACTTATTAAAAAGACATATTTTTTAAATATTGGATATTAAAAAAGCATGATATCCATCAACATTTATTTATTGTAACTATTTGATATAGTGAAGTAAACTTGACATGATATTTCATAAGAAGTATTTTATTTTTGTTATTATTTAAGTTATAAAATAATTGTGTTTTGGATATTGGGTATTTTAGACAACCTAGATTTATAGATTTGTTTATTGTTTAAAGGAAACTACTGTGAATAGTTTTATTTATATCTTAAAATTACTTAGGTTACATGTAAACCTGTCCCTCATAAATTAAAATGTTCCCTTTATTGGTTGATTTGTATAAAAATTTTGTTGATTTAATAGTATAAAGGTTACAAATAATTACAAAAATGAGTCGGATGAAAATCTTGTTTAATGTAAAACCCTGTTAATTGTTAAACGGTGAAAACCTTAAACTTAATACTTTTCATTTATTTAAAATTTGAAGTATTGAAATATAATTCTCATTCAAATAGATGCAATTCTTTTTAACTTAAAATGTTTGATAAATTTAAATTATTTAGTAGCACAATAGAGGGATTTTCATTAAAAATCATCAGTTTTTTAAGATATGGTATTTCAATTTATATAATGTTGAGAAATATATAAAATGCACCATTTTAAATATTGAAATACAGAAGTAATTTGTATCACATGTATGAATAAAAATCAATAAATAAGACGATTTAAAATAGGCTAGGTCCCAAATAGTTGGGATAAAGGCTAAGGATATGATGATAACGTCAATGATGTATGATTAAAAATGTTCAACATTTTAAGCTCTTGAGCTATTTAGAAAATCTTGAGGTGTCCGTTAATAACTTAATAACAACATAACTAACGATAGTACTTTATTAAAATAAATAATTTTGTATTATAATTATAATTAATCATAATACAAAATGCGAAAATTTAATATATAATTTACCACATGTATCTAATACAATTACAATAAATGTAGTCACTAAAATGTATGATTATCTTTAAAAAAAATAATATATGCTATTATTAAAATTAATTAAATAACTATTTCTTATTTTACTCCTAAATTTAAATCAAATGTACTTACATTTTATTGAACTTTTCAGTTATATATACAGAGGTTCAGTAAGTCAGGAAACGGGTATGTATTGTTCTCATTGTTACAAACAATGAGAACAATAGAAATCTGTAAGGCTGTCCTCCTCAAATAAATGTGATGGATTATATTCATTATTAGCAGTACACTAAAAAAATATACCATGAAAAGGTACTAGAAATATTGAATATATTACTTTATTTTATTTTTATAATATAAAAATATAATTTATATTTCAAGATTATATTATATTATCTCTCTCATCCATTTAATAAGTAAAAAAGTTAAAATAATTTCTATAAATAGTGTTGATTGTTTTTTAAAATTCACATTAATTAATACTCATTCATTTTTTTAGAAAAAAAAAATGCTATGCGCTATGTTTTCCAAGAATGTACCATCTTAACCTAATGTAATACATTTAATATTAACTTCTTCAATATCTTTCTAATTTATTGTTTTAAAATGAATAATAATTGATTGGAAAAATATTTAACATTCATCTTTTATATACTTAGCAATAATCCTTTTATTAATTAATTTAAATATAATAATACATAGCAATATTGCAGATAAATTTATATTATAAATTGACACTTAAAGCTGACAATGAATCTTACCACCAGAACCATTGCTCTTATAAACTCCGCAAGTAGGCATTTTTGCAAAATATAAAAAAAATTTTAAATAAGTGTCAATTATGTCTGTTTATAATCACTACACATATAGTCAATTTGAAAAATCTTTACTAAACAGCATCACACAGAAGAGAAATGAATAAAATACAACAATTTCATGCAAATAATAAAAACTGTTATTAACAAGTTAAAGTGGTGTTAATTCAATATTAGAACATGAAAAAATAAGTCTGTACACTAGTTATAATAGCTCACGTTTAATTAACGAGGTAAAAAATCCTTATTTTTCATTAAAACACAAAAGTTACAACGAAAAAATACATAGAATCTAAAATTAGTATCCACGATTAAATTTATTATAAAATATTATTACAATGCGTTGTTTTAAAATAATTTATATAATTATTACTTAAAAATGATGTCTATCATATATATTATATCAGAATTGTCAATTTAAAAATCGCGCGATATTAAAGAGCATTCGGCTGCGGTCGTATTTCACCGATCGTATTCGAATGCACAAAAACACAAGGTGATGCACTTGCGCGTACTACGACGAAAATGCGGACTGTGATCGAGCATACTTCTTATTCATTTTACTATGGTTACACAATCCCGAACAAGTAAGAACTATTTAAGTACTCTTTGGTCATTACTATAATCATTTGGGGATCAACTGTATTTTGTGCCGACGGAACGATAGTGTAACGATCAAGTGTAATCGGGTCTTACTTGTTCCACCAACATACTCGCTACTTTGGACCGAATACACGAGTACCGACCTATCACTAACCTGCATTCATATTTAGGCAGTGTAAACCCACATGATGTGTATTAGCGGGGGGTTCTAGCTCATACTTTTTACTTAATTTTTTTGGTCTTTTAAACTTTTGGTTTTTAAAAAGATTCTACAATTGAAATATCCAGAACTGAATTATTCAGTTTCAATTAATTATTAATTTTAATGATTTACTTTAACTAAAAAAAAAAATAGTTGTTATTTTGAATCCCCCCTGTGAGCAGGTAAAGGGTCAGATTTATAAAAAAATTTACCAAATGATAGGTAAAGACATCATGCATATATAAAAAGAAATTATATTGATTTGGTCATTTTTGATAAAGTTATAGCAATTAACAAAGTTATAAGTTTAATACACTGAACTACAGGACTTTCATCAGAAACAAAAATATACTTTTTTAAATCAACTTTTCGCGATGTTTTAAATATGCAATTAGACTTTTTTATTAATAAATATCTAAAATTGATGTAATAATTTAATAAATAGTGTTCTGTAGTATGAAAAATATGAATTCTTTGACTTCATTTCTTTCTCGTGGAATGTATTCATGTATGCACTCACTTTACTCTTCAGGAATGATTATTACAAACGCATTCAATTTTTGATAAAATTCGAATATAAATAGCCAAAAATTGGCTATTTATTAGCAAGAATGTGATAAAATACATATAAGTAACATATTAAAATTAGAAATATAACCCTATTGTGCACTATGTTATCAAATAATGTTTATAATCAATAGGCGATATCTAATATGTGCAATATCCAAAGACAAAAATATGGTGAGGATGAAAAATTTATTTTACCGATTGAAGAATTTTTTTAATTTGTACAACCTTTTTTTATAATTATTTTTTGGTATCATTCTCTTATATTAAGAACAAGTCTTTAAAAAATTTTTAATTTTGTCAAGTAGGAAGTGTCACACTCCCCTCTAAGGACAACCCTGGTAATAACATGAAACTGATTACTACTAGGCCAGTTAACAACGGAAAAATGGCGGAAAAAATTCCCAACTAAATTTTTTTTTTTTTAAAGTTGAATTAAGATATGTATAATGACATACTAAAAGTCCTCATCGTTTGGACTTGAGCTTTTTTTTTTAGAGCCTCTGTAGCGTTACGCTACAGCTTTAGTACTCTTTGTCAGTTGCAAGAAAGTCCGCTGGACAGCGCTGTTTGACAACTTTTATTCAAAAGAATATAAATTAATGTATTTTTTTATTTTTTATTATATTTATCGTAATGTTGGTAAATTATTTTATGTTACATATCAGTCTTAACGGGAACTCGAAAATGAAATAGGATTTTTTTTACTTTAAAACCGCGTTTTACTAATGATTGTAAGATTAACTGCCGACTAGTTTTCATCCATTCACCATTCCATTGAGTAAGTTTCTTTAATTTATCCTTATATCTTAATATTTATTATATATAATTTTCAACGGTGTTCGTAACTAAGCGTTACCAACCGTGATCAAAATTATGTATTTTAAAATTCTTTTCTTTAAAAGATAGTACAATATTCAACGGTGTTCATAACCATCGTGTTATCAACCGTGATCAAGATAACTAGCTTTTCCTAAGTATTCCTTTTTAATCCTTTGCAACGGTGCTCGAAATAAACGCTTTACCAACCGTGTTCCAAAGGGTTAGATTCCACCACTTACATAATATAGTTCATCTTCAACGGTGATCATAACCTCCGTGTTATCAACCGTGATCGAGATAACTGTCTTTTTGTAAAAATCCCCTTAACCTTTTGCAACGGTGTTCGTAACTACTCGTTACCAACCGTGATACAGAGGGTTATACTTCTACTTTCACCTTAAATTAAGTAGTTTCTAAAGTAAGACTGATATGATAGTTAGCTGTTTAATATACAGGATGATTTTTTTATCATAACCCACTCAATTACTTACAGAACAATAACAATTAAAAAAATTTTTTTATTATTATCTTTAGTTACACATTATTCTTGAATTATTAACTATGTAATACTTTACAAGTTCATCCCTTATGCCTGGTAAGGGTGTCAACTTTGTTTTTTTAATGGTAACACATCTTTTTAATTTAATTGAATGTTTGATTTTTTAATTCAATAATAAATGGCATTTGAATTTTTAATGAAACTCAATTTGTTTATTAGATATAAACATTTAAAGTTTCAAATTTTTGAGTTAATATACATGTATAATACACAAGGGATTACAAATACAGGTAGCTAATTGGTTTTTGATGATATTGCTATCACAGTCACGGATTGTTATTATCAATTATGACTATCAATAGATATACTTTTTACAATACAGTTAGTGTATTTATAAACTCACAACAATGTACCTTACTATCATTGATAATAACAATGCTGTGTACCTGCTACACAGATGTCATAAAAAATCAATTAGCTACCTGTATTTGTAATCCCTTGTGTATTATACATGTATATTAACTCAAAAATTTGAAACTTTAAATGTTTATATCTAATAAACAAATTGAGTTTCATTAAAAATTTAAATGCCATTTATTATTGAATTAAAAAATCAAACATTCTATCAAATTAAAAATACATGTTACCATTTAAAAAAACAAAGTTGACACCCTTACCAGGCATAAGGGATGAACTTGTAAAGTATTACATAGTTAATAATTCAAGAATAATGTGTAACTAAAGATAATAATAAAAACATTTTTTTAATTATTATTGTTCTGTAATTGAGTGGGTTATGATAAAAAAATCACCCTGTATATATATATTAATTTTTTTTTAAATAAAACATAACAAATCGATTATTTGAACAATTTACGTTGTATTTTCAGATTTAAAGTTAGTAAAAAACAAATAAAAAATATAGTTTAAAAAAACTAAAAAACACGCTTTTAAAGAACATCGAACTAAAAAGTTAAAAATAATTTTTAAAATAAGCGTAAAACAATAATGAACGAAAAGTACTAGTATTATTGTGATAAAAGCGTCGGGCGCTCAATATACGAAAAATATAGCACAAAGCACCCACGCTTTTATCACAATAATACTAGTACTTTTCGTTCATTATTGTTTTACGCTTATTTTAAAAATTATTTTTAACTTTTTAGTTCGATGTTCTTTAAAAGCGTGTTTTTTAGTTTTTTTAAACTATATTTATTTTTCACTTTTTAGTTACATGTTATGATAGTAGTTACTATCAATATCATGGTTGTAACGGGTAAAGGGGAATCAGGGTTCGATTCCGGAGAGGGAGTCTGAGAAACGGCTACCACATCCAAGGAAAGCAGCAGGCGCGCAACGTGGAGGTAGTGACGTAAAATGACGATACGGGAATCATCCTTTGTAATCGGAATAAATACCCTATATATCTCTTAATGAGAATAAAGCGTATTAATATATAAGTTTTAATAGTAATTAAAATATATATATATATACATGTAAAGCGACTTAAGTACGTAAACGTATCATGCACGAGGTATAGCTGTGTTTTGTTGGCGGGCGGGGCGCGAGGCATATATGGCGGCAGCGGCGTCGGCTGTAGGGATATATAAATGAATATTAACATATACGTATATATAAATAATAATATATATATGTATATATATATTAATATTAGCGGCGATGGTAAGAATATATAATCTTCGCATAATATCGTGGCACTTTCGTTGGCGTCGACGACGCGATGTCCGGCGTGATCCTCGGGCGTCAAAAGGTTAGCAGCGTTGATGGCGACGGTGCGTGAGTGGAGATCGGTTTATTGACGTTGCCACTTTGACAACAGGAAGAATACTACGGTATCATTAGCGGCGGTACGTCGTCGGCCATGCGGCACTTGCTGGACTTTGCACCGCGGCGTATGACGCGCGGTGTTGGTCAGTCAAANTATATATATAATTGATGATAAGCGCGCGTCTACGGGTTGGAAAATATTGTTCTCTACGAGTGGTGAGCGGGGTGGGGCGAATGCGTTACAACAGTATAGTCTCAAGGTCATACACGACGGGATACGCGACATAATAACACGTGCCGCGTGGAGTTACAAACTTACAACATACAAACAAAATACAAACAACATACAAAATACATGTGAAACTAATATAAGCGTGTTAAAAAGAAATAAAACGTAGAAACGTTTCACCTCGCAAAAGTTAAAAAATATGAGCTTTTTTAATTTTCTCAAAAACTATTTAACTTACAAAAAAAAGTTTCGTACAAAAGTTGTTTAAAAGACAATTTTAAACAAAAAAGGTATTTTATATTTATTCATTTAAACAAATATTTTTCGAGTTACATTACATTTAATATGAGTACTAAAATTTATTTTCCAATTTTTTGCATTTTACGGTTATTAACACGCTTATATTAGTTTCACGTGTATGTTTGTTGTTGGTTTGTCGTTTGTAAGTTTGTAACTCCACGCGGCACGTGTTATTATGTCGCGTATCCCGTCGTGTATGACCTTGAGACTATACTGTTGTAACGCATTCGCCCCACCCCGCTCACCACTCGTAGAGAACAATATTTTCCAACCCGTAGACGCTCGCTTATCATCAATTATATATATATATATATATAACAAATTTTTATTGTAATTGACACAGCCCCGCGTCGTTTTACGCCACGGTGCAAAGTCCAGCAAGTGCCGCACGGCCGACGACGTCCCGCCGCTATACCGTAGTCTTCTTCCATTGTCAAAATAACAACGTCAACAAACTGATCCGCACTCGCGCACCGTCGTCATCTACGCTGCTAACCTATTGACGCCCGAGGATCACGCCGGACATCGCGTCTTCGACGCCAGCAAAAGTGCCGCGATATTATGCGAAGATTAT
>NW_026099575.1:16263530-16308947 GCF_025091365.1 Daktulosphaira vitifoliae | reverse complement strand
TATAAGATAAATAATGATCTAATTCAAAAAATAACTGGTTGACTTAACTACTTATATACGTATATACAGTCAAAAGAGCCATCTTGGAACAGTTAAAGATCTATTATCATTTTGGCTGTGTTAATCTAAAATACTAGTAAAATTTTTAGAATATGTTAAGTATGGTTAAGGTATACCAAATATTTGTTCATAAAAATTAAGTGATGAAATATATATTTATATTTAACTGTTCCAAGTTGATCCATTTGACAATACATACATTTAAAAATATTTTAGAGGTATAGTTAACTATATTTTGAGGAAAATAACAAAACACGTAAAAAGCTTTATAATAGTTTAAAAATAAATAAATATATTGTTTTTTCAGTTATATTCATTAAGAAAAATATAATTAATAAAATAAAAAAATTATAAATATATTAAAATATTAATGGATACAATAAGAAATATTTAATTTTAAAAATAGTAATTTCCACTTAATATTTAACAAATCTTACTGATTGTTATCAAACAAGGTGAAAAATAAACTTTTTTTACTTGTAAAAAGAATTCAAAGCCTATATTTCTTATATTGACAGTATCTTTATGTTTTATTTAGTCATCAATATTTTATATCCAATTATTCAATAGAAAATTCAATTATAATTTAATAAAAATATATATATTGAAATAAAATAAAAATTTTCTTTCAAAAAAATAGACATATATACCAGAATAAAATCATAACTAAAAGACCTATTAAAAAATAAATAGTTATTGATATATAATTCATTTCATTAACTTTATTTTTGATCAAAAATCTGTCACAAATTTGTTTTTCTAACATTTTTGCCCCACATAGTACTATTGGGACACCAGTGCCAGGTTGAACAGAAGCACCAACAAAATAAAGATTTTTAAATATTTTACATTGAAGACTAGGACGGAACCATAACACTTGGAATAACTTGTGTGATAATCCTAATATAGATCCTTTCCATAGATTAAATTCTTTTTGCCATGTTCTAGGCTCATTTATCAATTCATGTTCTATCATATTTTTAAAATTAGGTATATTCAGTCTCTTTTCTATAGTATTGATTACCTGTGTTCTAGCTTGACTGATTAATTGGTCATAATCAATATTTTTATCAGTTATATGTCCTACTGGTACTAGAACTACAATTGTATCTTTACCTTCAGGTGCTGCAGTAGGATCAAGTCTACTAGGAACATTAACATAAAATGAAGGTTCATCTGGTAATGTATGATCTTTAAATATTTGATCAAAACTTGATCTATATTTTTCAGCCAAAAATATATTATGGATTTTTAATTGTGGTATTATCTGATTCATTGACCAGTAAAATGATATAGAAGAAGAGGTAAGTTCTTTTTTACCGAGTTTTTGAGCATAATTAGTTTTTGGCAGTAAATTATTGTACGCATAAACTAAATCAGCATTACAAATCACTATATCGCTATCAACTACTTCACCATTTTTAAATTTAATTCCTTTTGCTTCACCATTATTGTTAATAACTATTTCTTTGACATCATTGTTATAGTAGAATTTAGCTCCCAGTTCTTTAGCAATATTCTCTAAGCTTTCTATAACTTTATGAAAACCACCTTTTGGATACCATATACCTTCAACTAATTCAGTGTATTGCAACAAATTATAAGGAGCCAATCCATCATATGGAGACATTCTGCATCATAAAACAAAATTAATTTAAGTACATAAATTGAATATATTATAAAAATTATAATCTTACCCTAAATACATTGTTTGAAATGTAAAGGCTTTTCTCATATAATCACTTTTGAAATATTTACAAGCTCTGTTGTAAACAGTGTCAAATAAATGAAGTTTCAATACATCAGGAATATGTTTTGGATGAAAAAAGTTATACCAATGCTGAAAATCAGTTTTTAAAGCCACTTTTACACTTCTTTGATAATGTATATGGGTTTCCTTCAAATAATTTAGAAAACGTAGTAATGTATTTTCTTCACTACCTTCAAATTTTTCTAAGGATCGTTGCAATTTAGACATATCAGTTGTTAGTTCAAAAGTTTCTCCATCATGAAAGTAAACATTGTAGTTTGATGTACATTTTAAAAGTTCTATATGATTGTAAATATCTTCTCCCAAATCATTAAAAGTTTCTTCGAATATTTTTGGCATTAAGTATAAAGATGGGCCTTGATCAAAACGATGACCATTGTGTCTGATTAATGAGCATCTTCCTCCATTATACGAGTTTTTTTCATATACTTCCACTTGAAATCCTTGTTTACTTAATCTGGCTGCAGTAGCTGTACCTCCAATACCTGCACCAATGATGCAAATTTTGACCATTTTATAAACTAAAAAATAAAAGAATATTTAATAGAAAGAGTATCTAATATATGTTTAGACAATTAAAAATTTAAATATATATTTTTTTAAGCCATGGTAAGAGCCTTTTTTTTTCACGGTCGACATAATGTTGGCCGCTCTGGAACTACGGTGAGGTATTGCTTCAGGGCAATGGTAAGAGCTTGCACGCGATATAATTTAGACTACGAAATATTATAAACACATCTTACCACCACTGGTCGAATAAAGATGCTTACCCAAGACGGAATTTCCAGGGACTATCTAGTTCCAAAAAAATATTTTGGTTGGAAGATTTTGTTAAATGGAAGTGTGATATACTTTACACCCAAGAAACACTTAGATACAAATGACAACCGTCCAAAAATTAATGACATGTAAATTGCATTAGAATTACTTCAGAAAAGATATGGAAACGCAATATTTACAAAACTGGTCAGAAGCAGACAACTTGATGTTGGTATAAGATCCTAAACAATCACACTCCTTTAACAGACGTTGGCATACACAACAAAGTTCAAAGTATTTCGGAAAACCGATACCAAACACACAGTATAATCCAGATTGCCTATGATATGTATTTGAACCGGTTTATAGGAATTGTTATCGTCGCTCGGTGGTATCTTTTTGTTTAATAAATCAGTTGTATACTAGACACCCATGTGTTGCATCATTCTTGTCATCTAATCGTACATATAAGTGGCGACGAGTGGATCTTTTTTTTTTGTGTGCTGTGTTTTAAAATGTCAAATTAAAAAAGATACCAATGTCTGGTATAGCAAATTTTATTTCGGCATTCGAGCCAGAGAGGGAGCCGTTTAAAAATTATTTAGATTGATTAGAAGTACAGTTAACCGTGCTAAAAGTCAAGGAAGCAGATAAGGCAAATTATTTAATTGCATATATTGGTCTTGAAACGTATAATTATTTGAATATAGCAGTTTGCCGGACGAACCGGATGATAAAGTCTATGATGAATTTCTCACTATCCTTAAAGAAATTTTCTCTCCACGTCGATGTAGTTCACGTAGTGAGTGAACGATTTAAATTTAATCAACGGGCAGATGAATCTATCCAAGAATTCATTGATAGTTTAAAAAATGTAGCAAACTTTTGCGAATTCGACTTTTTGCGTTGTGGGATTGTCATATGTTGGTCTGAAGGATAAATCAATACAACGCAAATTACTTGGCGAGAAGACTTTAAAGTTTAAAAAGACATTTGAAATTGCCTTAAATTCCGAATTAGTCGGTAATCTAACTAACCAAATAAACCAGTGTTATTCGCAAATTAATGCGGTTACTAAATCGTACGTGGAATTTAAGAAAAACACAAATAATTCCACGACGGTGTTTAATAAAAATATGAACAAGTTTCAAGGGAAAAATAGTAAATTTAGTAGTCGAAGTGGTCCATCAAATCAAAATTACGTCAGGGATCAGCCGCAGAATCAGTCATCTCAAAGTAATGGTCAGTCAGTCAGACAGTGTTTTCGGTATGGGAGAAATCATGATCATCGTACGTGTCCAGCAAAAGAATGGAAATGTTTTGCATGTGGGGCCTTGAGTCATACCTCAAATTCAAAAATTTGTAAAGTCAAAACATAGGGTAAATATATTAATTTTATTGAATCGGTGACTGATATTATTAATGTAAATGTAAGTTCTCTGAGCTGTGAGCCTTTAATGATAAATATTAAAATTAATGGGATTTTATTAAATTTTGAAATAGATAGTGGGACGTCTGTTACTATTATTCCAAAAAAAGTGTTTATGGAAAAGTTAAAAAATAAAATATGTCTGAAGTCGAAACCGATACATTTAAATTCGGTTAATAATACTGAAATATAAGTGTTAGGTCAATCCTTAGTTGATGTAGAGTTGGCAGGTAAAGTAGTAAAACTCAATTTGATTGTGACTAATGACAGTGTTAGTAAGTGTTTATTAGGTAGGAATTGGTTAAATATACTTTATCCTGATTGGAGGAAAATGTTCATTAGTGTAACGAGTGAGGTGAGTCGAGGAGAAATTCAGTTACTTATAAGCAAAATAGAGGATAAAAATAAAATTGTTGATGAAATTGAAAGAAATTTTTCCGTATGTCATTTCTAATAATAATATTTTTCATGATAGTATTATTGGATATGAAGTAAATTTAACTTTAAGAGATAACAGTGTTCCAAGATTTCATAGAGCATATCAATTACTATATGCGCTTAGATCAAAAGTAGAAGATGAATTAAGCCGTTTAGAACGCCAAAAAAAATTTCGTAAGTAGTGAGTGGGCTATAATAGTGGGTAATAATGAACAAAATTGTTGTGAAACGGTAAACAAAGTATTTCAGCGGTTAAATTCAGATAGAGTAAAAGTTAATTTTAGTAAATGTCAATGGTATTGTACTAGTGTGAAATTTTTAGGTTATATTATTGACGGAGATGGTATTCGCCCAGGTAAAAAAAAGTTAAATGCAATAATGAACGTACCTAAACCTAATGATATAACGCAATTAAAGTTTTTTTTAGGGTTAATAAATTATTATAATAAGTTCATTCCAATGTCCGTAACTTAGTTAGCTCCGTTGTAAGAATTGACAAAAATTAATACTAGGTGGGAATGGTCAACAGAATGTGAAGAAGCATTTCACCAGGCTAAAGTAGCTTTATGTAATAGTCAGTTGTTAGTTCCATTTAACCCAAAGTTTCCCTTAGTTTTAACCACCGATAGTAGTAGTTATGGAGTAGGTGCAGTAATTAGTCACATAATCGACAATGAGGAGAAACCGATAGCGTTTGCGTCGAGCACGTTATCCAAAAGTCAAAAAAAATTATCACAAATATTTGTTTAGTTTAGATTTTATTTTGGTAACTGATCATCAACCATTAAAAACAATTTTTAATCCAATCAAAAATATCCCGGCAGTATCAACGTCAAGGTTACAACGATGGGCAATAATTTTATCTAGTTATCGATATATAATACAATATAAAAAAGGTACACAGATCATTCACGCGGATCCAGGTTACCAGTTTTAGATGAAATTGAAGTGGAATCCGAAAATTTATCTTTTTTGGAAGAATTGCCACTATCATATAAAAAAATTGGCGAGGAAATAAAAAAGATGAAGTATTTAAAAAAGTATGTAATTATATTGTTTCAAATTGGCCAGCAAAAATAAAAGACCAAGTTCTTCTATCGTAATTTCGTCGACGGAATGAGTTATCGGTCTATAAAGATTGCATTATTGTAGGTTGTAGAGTAGTAATACCTAAGAGCATTCAACTGCATCTGTTAAAAATACTACACGAGGGTATCCCGGTATAGTACGCACGGAAATGTTGGCTAAGTCACATGTGTGGTAGGATACATTATGTAATGATATAGAATGTTTTAGTAAAGAGTGTAGTGAATGACAAATAAATCAAAACGATAAAGCTATAAATGATATAGTATATGTTAGTTGGCCAAAGTCGATCATGGCTTGGGAAAGAGTTCATATCGATTTCTTTGAAATTAATAAACCCAGCACAGGGGGGTCGCGGCACAGTGGTGACGTGGCATAGTTGGATCAAGTATAATGATATCTGACAGTGATTAAAATCACTATCAAAAATAAACGCTTCGATGCAAATCTTTAGATAGTGTTTAATTTTAAAAAAATTGGTGTTTTATTCCAAAAGCTACTTGATCTGCTGGTTCCTTATTAATATCTCGATTAAGATAAAGTATGTCGAATGAAAAAGGGTTTATTAAAAAATATTATTTCTCATAAAAAAATTGTGTGGATCCATAAACTTTTCAATAAGTTATAGCATTATAAAGTTAAATATAATATAAATAATAAAATCGAAAATTTTCACACGAAAATAGCATTCAGTAGCCATTTTCAGCGTGAAGACAAGTCCAGAGGTCAATTTTTTTTTTTTTAAATTAAAGTATATTACATTAGCTTTAATTTAAGATATATATAAAAGTGTCAGACCTTCCGGAACACTTTCAAAAGTTAAGTTGAAAAAGTTCTACTTTCTATATGCATTTTTTATATTTGAAGCCCCCCCATATATAGGGAAATAGTCTGATTTAAAAAAAAAGTATATCCAATGAAAGATGTATATAAATACTACTTCTCATGAAAAAATTGTATTGATCCATACATTTTTTAAAAAGTTATAGCACTTTAAAGTAAAAAATGTAAATTATAAAATCGAAAATTTTCACACAAAAATAGCATTCGGTAGCCGTTTTCACCATGAAGACAAGTCCAGAGGTCAAATTTTTTTTTTTCAAATTAAAGTACATTACATTAGCTTTAATTTAAGATATATATAAAAGTGTCAGACCTTCCGGAACATTTTCAAAAGTTAAGTTGAAAAAGTTAATTTTTTGTGAAAAAGTTGTCATTTTAAATCCCCCCCTGTGGGCAGGTTAAGTGTCAAATTTACAAAAAAAATATACCAAATGATAGGTAAAGACATCAAGCATCTATATAAAAAAAAATTATATTGATATGTTCATTTTTGAAAAAGTTACGGCAGTTTTTAGTAAAAAAAATTGAAAAAATTTCGAAAATTAGCAATTTTTAAATTTGTAATTTTTTTGGAGGTTTCCCCCATTTACGGGGAACGAGGGAAATTTTTTCAATTTTGAAGGGTAATGTCTTCGACTAGATACGATTTGTGATCTTTTGACGTATCGTTGAAAGAAATCCGTTCAGTGAGAGCTGAGAAAAAGTGGTAACAGACACAAAAAAAAAAAAAAAAAAAAAAAAAAAAAAAAAAAAAAAAAAAAAAAAAAAACACATCATAGTAAAACCAATACCTTCTCAGCTTCGCATCGAAGCTAAAAGTTGAAATATTGTTATTAGTTGATGATTATAGTAAAGTATGGATTGAATGTTGGGTTATGAGTCTTACAAATGCTAGTAAAGTAATTGAATTCTTAAATAGTTGTTTCCATCGATTTGGGTTTGCAAAAACAATGGTTTGCGATAATGGTCCTCCATTTAGCTCAGTTGAATTTCATGATTTTTGTGAAGGTAATAATATTGATATAATTCATGCACCTTCATACAATCCTGAATCAAATAGGTTAGCAGAATGAGGTGTTCAAACAGTAAAAAAAGGGTTGGTAAAAATACTCAGTCAGGTAAAAGATAATAAAAGAATTCAAAGTAAAATCGATAAGTGTTTAATTGGCAAGATAGTAAAAGTATTAGGATCTTGTTTGTATTTAGTTGAAGTTGGGGGTAAACATAAAATAATTCATGTAAATAAAATTAAGTGCAGTTGGCTTAAAGAGACTTACATAGAGTAGGAAAAAAATAAATGTTTAATAATAAATAAAAATAATAGTAATTATTATACAGCTATACATATTATACTAACATTAATTCATTGATTGTTTTGTTGTTGTTGTTGTTTCTTACTTAAAACATTTGTATTACAATGTGTAACTTATCGTGCTTAATTATTATTGTTAGTTTGTATCAATTTATTGTTTTGTAAAGAGGGAAAAGATGATATGTATTTGAATCGGTTTATAGGAATTGTTATCGCCTCTCGGTGGTATCTTTTTGTTTAATAAATCAGTTGTATACTAGACACCCATGTGTAGCATCATTCGTGTCACCTCATCGTACATATAAGCCTATAAATCTACATTTTCATTAGAGCACAGAATGTACTTTTTAAAAGAAGATTTATTAATAAAACAACTACATATACTGAATTTACAGAAAACAAAATCAAACAAATTGAGTCCATAATATCAAATTATAAGAACTTTGTTATAATAGTGAAAGAGGAAGTAAATAATAATACGCAACGGGACTTAACAAAGATTGCTCCAGTCTTTTCGAAAAATACAATCAAGATTTTGATAGAGACCTTTTTTTCTGCTGATACAGTATTACTAAGACTGAATTTGATGTAGTTGGCAAACGATAATAGAAGACATAAATAGGAATCACTAGTAAAAAAGTATGGAATATTTTAAAACAATTAAATGAAAAATTGAAGCTATTAGATAATATAGTAATGTAACAGCAAACCAAACCGCACATGTCATTCTCAAAAATGATAATCCCGAAAAGTTGAAAATGAAAATAATACAAATATCTAGGGACGGAGAAAATGAAGTATCACTTTTCTCAGTAGACTTTAGTGAAGAAAGACTAACATATGTAATAAAACAGACGAAAGAAGGTAAAGCACTTAGATAGATGAAATACAAATAGTAAAAAAAAATAATATATTGGTAATAACACATACGAATGGATGTTTTTTTAATTTTTTAACAAGTGCCGTAGAATGCCTCCTCTGAATTTTTTTGTTGAATAAAAAAAAAAAAATACCTTCAAAATATCTAGCATACCATTGTTTACTCTTCAAGTAAAAGATAAGCCGGTTACATTCAAACAAGAACCAATGCGATCATATCAGATACTGTTCAATAAGATCTTATTACTTTTAACGATATTATCCTCTATATTAGTGCAAGTTTATTTCTGCCTCATATATCATTCAAGTTCACAACCAACGACCATACTGATACTATATACAAAAACTTGCTGTGGACTATTGTCATTAATAACGGTTTTATTTTGTGATGGGCCACCTAAGTAAAGCATTAACATAACAAAGACAATTACCGTTTTTTTGCGATTTCTATTACTTTTTTAATGTGTTTCCAAAATATGAAGAGTTTGTCTACCTAAATTTCTAGTTAATGAGTTGAACGTTTAACTGGAATTTGAGAATTTAATGATAAGTTAACACAGAGTTTCTATACTCGTATGTCTATTGTCATGTTAAGATGAATGTCTCAGAATTATGAAGGGCTACTTGTAAACCATTAGTCAACATCCAATCAGTTATTTGTTTTAGTGTCAATTTCAAGAATTTTCACGTTGTGTAAAACAATAACTAAAGTCACATAATTTGCAAAATCAACAAAATGTATGTTTTCTGGTATATTAATTTATAAAAAATCATTATAAAAAATGTTCTAAAGTATTGGTTCCAAGACAAAGCCTCGTGAGATATCACAAGTATTATCCCTAATTTTACCACCCTTCGCAACTTCAATGAGTATTTTTTTATCGCTCATATATGAGCTTAGTAATCTAACCAAATAGTCCGCCAGTCTAAGTAATTGAAAAGCTGTATCAATAGGAAGCCATAGTGCAGAATTAAATTCGTTCTTGACGTCAAGAGCGGTTATTAATTACAGGTTCTTTTTTCTTGCTAATCATATGGCTAATGCATTAGCAATATTCAATACCGTCTTAATAGCATCGACTATCAAAAGACCAAGCCGAAAATTAAATTATATATCACTTTGTCAATGGACTCATAACTATAATTTTAAATACTCCTAGATTCATGGTTACACATTTTAACCTCGCCCCAGGTTGCAACATTAAACCATAAGTTTATCTCACATATCTTATCTATCTTATAGGAGTTAGTTTTTATTTAAAATTTTTCATTCATTAAAAATTGATTTAAAACTATTTAAAAATCGAATTTATGTTTATTTCTTATTTTTTATTTTAACCGCCATTTTCTTTTTATTGAATTATTCAAATTTGCATTTGAGATCTCATTTGAATTCTTTTATTAGTTTATAGTTTATTAAAAATCGTAAAAATTTGTTAATTTTGAACTTTATTGAATGTTTTATTTAAATAAAAAAAAAAATTTTAGGATACCCAATTATTTTTTTATATAAATGTTACAAACAATGAGAACAATAGATATTCGTTTCCTTACTATCTGAATACACCCTATGTATAAATACTCAATAAATCGAAAATTATATGTAAGAAATCAAAAAAAAGGTAACTTATTTTTATTGTAAGTATAATTGAATCATGATAAATTAATCACTCTGTAGTATGAGAAAGATTATAACTAATTTTAGCTTCGATGAGAAACTGAGAAGACATTAATTATACCGTGATGGGTTTATTTTTTTTTTTATTATCTGTCGCTACTTTTTCTCAGCTCTCACTGGACCGATTTTTCTCAACGATACGTTAAAAGATCACAAATTGTATTTAGTTGAAGACAATACCCTCAAAAATTGAAAATTTTGCCTTCGTTCCCCGTAAATAGTGAAAATCCCCTAAAAAATTACGATTTTTAAAAATCGATAAATTTCGACATTTTTTTTCTAAAAATTGCCATAACTTTTTGAAAAATGAACAATTTAAAATAATTATTTTTTATGTTGAAACCTTAGATATTCCCCTTTCATTTGATATAAATTTTTAGAAAATCTGACCCTTTTACTGTCCACGGGGGGAATTTAAAATAGCAACTTCTGTACAAAAATTTAATTTGTTCAATTTAAGTTTTGAAATTGTTTCGGAAATACTCCGAGCTTCAAAGATATGTTAAAATAAAGCTAATGTTGCTGTAGTTAAAAAACATGATGTTTTTGTGTTAAAATTCTTGGTATTGTATTTTAATTTATTTTAAAATACCTTCTAGGGGTACACTAATTTTCATGAATGTTATATAAAACTGATTGTCATAGAATGTAATGTTAAACTTATTTAAATTTTTTTTTTTTTTTAAAGTCGAAAAAAATAATTTTAACATTTGAATCAGCTTAAAATGCCAATTTATCAAAATACGAATGCGATTCAGTAATAATCATTGCTTTTTCCGTAATATTTTTTAAGTTAGAATTTTACTTTTCAATAATCCTCCAATTTCTTAAAATTAAACACTTTCTACAAATTTGCATCGAAGCTTTTCTTATGATAGTGATTTTAATCACTGTCATATATCAGCCATACTAGTTCCAACTATACCACACTCACACTGTGTCGCGACCCCACTGTGCTACCGTTTTTTTGTCTAATCATATATAATAACAAATATTAATTTTCTCAGCCTAGGTACAAGCTATATATTTAATGTAATAACAAAGTTGAATTGTAGCTAAGTAATAAATTATTACAAAATTAATAAAATGTAACAAGTCAATTTTTCTTATTAATTTATTGGTCAATAATGTAATGAAACTGGTAAAGTTGAACATGTGACGTTGAAATGCCAAAGTGGTTTTGTTGTTCTACGCAATATGATGCAAGGTCTTTAAACATTAATTCCTTGTATAATGTATGCGTTACGTAACAACATTAACTTCAGAGTTGTAAAAGAGTTTAAAAGAAAGTAACTTACAATAATTATCTCAATTAACACTATTTTATAATTTATCCTGACACTGTTGGTACTTTAAACAGGGTTTTAAGTTTTATAAATTCCCAAATTAAAATAAGTAAATGCGCAGATGATTAGGTATAGGTAAAAGCTAAGGTGTATCTAAAAAAATTGTAGTAACAAATTTAAAAATTGAGAGCTATTCAAATTGTTTTAAGATAAATTAAATTAATAATTTTAAAGATTTTATGGAGGCTCAGACATCTGGACAATCCTTAAATATTAGTCTCATGAAATGTGTTTGATCTGTATTTAATTAACTTCGGTAACAACAGAAGAATTAAATAAATGTTATTTCGTGATTTTTAATTTAGAATACAACAGGAAATGTGCACCATAAAAAAAATGTAATAAATTTAATGTGTACAAAGTATATAAATTATGTTTATTTAAATAAAAAATACATACCCAAAAGAAAAGTAATAAAAGCAAACTGAAACTAATAAGAAGACATTACCTTATCAAAGTAACGATATCGTACAGTTGGTATAAATGTCGTGATGCAGAGGGCAGGTTATAACATAGCATTTATCATTACTTCGCTCTTTCGTAGCAATATAGTTTCGAAGCCCAAAACAGTAATTCTAGAATTTTCTATGGTCTGCTCTAATGATCGTCTATAGTTACTACTTCACTTCGATTGCAGTGAATCCAACGTATGCAGCAATTACTATAGCAAGTACCGTTAAATTTTATTTAATATTAATAAACTATTTTAAACTGCTGTTCTATAGAGTCTACTGCCATACACTATATGAAAATTTCATACAGTTTGTGGTATTGCAGTAAAATTAAATTAAGGGGCATTGTGTACTTACTAACATATGATGCATTTGAATGTTATTGTTTTATCCTAAACTTTGGACAGAACCTATTAATGTAGCACTGGAAGAACAAATATTCACTAATAAATAAAATAAAATACTCTAATAAGAAATATGCATTACATTTGAGTATTAATAGTTTAATAATATATGCATACACTTGTAAATATTGCTATGGTACCAATTGAATACGAATGACGTCCTCTAATAAAATGACTGTTGCAGTAGCTGCAAGGTACTACTTCTGCCTTTTAGTTATATAATAATTTCAAGTGTTCCTCCACTAAATACTAGAAACCGTCATATGCAATGATGTGCGCCGGTGCTCGAGTTCATTCTTATATTTTCTGTATACTATTTTTTGAGGAGGGAGTACAGTGATGAACGAAAACAGGATAAGGGTAGTAGTGCACGTTTGTCCGTCGATGATTTACCTCAACTTATAAATTTACTTGTAAATATAAACTTTAACTGAACTCATAGAATTGTACTCGAAACATACATATCATATTAAAATGTAAGTACGTCTATAGAATTTATAATAGTTTATTTTTGTTTGTTTTTGTTAGAGCAAACCAATTAAATTATTGCATTATATTATGTAATATATATTTTTTAATTATTAATTTAAACAAGGATATATTTTGATTAATTTCTTTATATGTTATTATTACAATTATACATTTTCGGTATAAACAAGTATTAAAGTTTGATTCGAAATGGAATAAGTATTTATTTTTTAATTTAATTTCAAACTAAATATTAATTAGTTTGTTATCATATTATTAGTTTTGCTAATTTTATGATTGACGTTTGATTGTATATATTAAGGATAATATTCTATATACTAAATTGTTAACTTTTAAATATCTCATTAGTATATTTATGAAATCGTTAAAAAAAAACTTCGCCGAATTATTATTTTTTATTTATTAACTATTTTAGTACTTAAATATTTAAACTAATATTATAAATGTATATTTATCTAGAAATAAAAAAATTTTAAATTAGAATTAAAAATATGTTTTCAATAGATTTTATTGGGATTCTGATGGCATTTTTTTAGTTTTATTGATACCGTATTCTTACTAGTAGGATACCATGTGTTTCTGACGATTGATAAATGAAGAGATATATACAATTTTAAATACTTGTTTGTATACCATCTCGGAAAAAGAGATTCCTGTCTAAATAAATCCTATTGTGGCCCAATGTGATTGATAGATATAAACATAATCATTTTTTTCTTTTCTCAATTTTACAATTTTTTTTATTAAAGCCAGATATTTAATAATATACTCAACTTAGTATGTTAACATCCTAAACCCTAAAATTATCCCAATATCTTTATATAAATAAAAATTTCGTCATTATTTCCAAGTTTTGAAACCAATTAAATATTCTCTTGAAAAGTTAAAAATGAAAAAATTGATTTTACAACCTATGTTTCTTTGTCATTTCAATAAAAAGAAAAATAAGAGTAAATTTTTTATATTTGTAATTCTTGAAATAAATTTCAATTTCCATTGAATAACTTAGTAATTTTATGTAGCCACACATTGAACGAATTTCTTGAACAATTTTTTTAGTAACTTGAGATATTTATATTTAAATATCAATACTACATGATGAATTACGATAACTCTATTATATATTATATTTAGTAATTGATGACTGTTTTGTACTATGGTTAATATTAAGGTACTATGTTAATTTTGTTATAGTTATATAACAATAATAATACAACATTTTATAGTTCTAAAATATTTTTATTCTTAATGAGAAAAAAAGTTTTTATCTTATTAATGTACGATCTACCTGTAAGTATTTATGTAGATATAAAGAAGTGTTTAGTGAAATATTTTATTAATTTTTTTAATATTTGTGAGTTCAAAATTTTACAATGAGTTATAATAATATTTTGAATTGTGATATAGTAAAATAATTAAACTTAGAATTAGGATATGAAGCCATACATTTTCAGTAATATGTACATATACAAATTATGCGTAAGCCAGACTCGTAACAATGTTAACGTAAGACTTATATAGGAATTTGAAGTTTTAGCAGTTTTAATTGTCATTCAATAAAAGCTTTAAATGAACCAAAGTAACAAAAAAAATTTCTAACCTATTAAACTTTATTTAGTAAACCTTTCAATACACAGACTTATTATAATTATTTAATTTGAAAAAATTCTAACAAAACGAAGTGAACTAATCTTGTATACTTATCAATCCTCGTAATTTATGAGATTCATTTTTTTTTTATATTTTATATTAAATCTAGTAATAACCTTTATCATGCTGCTTGATAAATGTATAAAGAATACCTGTTATTTATTAAAGTTAATTATTTGCTAATGATAATTTTTAACAGTTTAGTTACTAAGCATTATAAATTTTAATTTATAATGTGTTCATCTATTAAATAACACTAACGTTTTAATAGATTATCTTCAAAACATTTAATTTTTCTAAATGGTTGTTGTGTAACGTTCGTGATGACTTATTACACAATGTTATTGAAATTTATAATACTCCTAATACTTATAGAAAATATTTCCTTAAAGACATATTAAATATTAAATGAATAATAAAGCCATTTTCTTAAGACATAAAAAATTGTATATTTCATTGTTTTAAGTTATTTAAAATTAATTTAAACAATTATATATTGATTTCGTTTAAGATTGGTTTAATTTTGTACCATTTTTAAATATATTACTCAAAATTCATATATAGTTAAAAATTGAGGATTTAATCAATAATGAGAATGTGTGATGTGACGAAAAAAGGTAGAATACGAAATGAGTATAGAAGTGATGCCGATATTAGTAAAAATTCGAGTTGATATAAATGTTTAGGCTACATTTTGAGACTAAATTGAATCAATGACATTTATTAAAAATATGTACATATAAAGAAATTAGGGAATGAAAAAATTAAAAAAAAAAGTAGATTATAGGAAGTTGAACGTATGTATGTCATTATCGAAATGACTTGCATATTACATGTAGATACCTGATTTCAAGAATTGCAGATGAATATCAGACAGTAGCCTATTTCAGGGGAAAGTAAGACAAAATAGGTCATTAAATTATGTGTTATAATAACACTCTTGGTAAAACAACATATTCTATATAACCAAGGTGGTTATCCCATAAAATTAAGAGAGAAAATTAATTAAAAGTGTGTTGGGTAGTGAGTATAGATATTGATACATTTTAATTATTATATCAATGAATAATTGATAAAAACTTGTAAGAAATATTCTACTATAATAGTCTACTATGGTAACATTATAAATACACAGATTAAAACATATACGTTTTTAAATTTACCAATAATATATCTTATGTATATAATATGTCTAATAGCAAACTAGAATTTTTTTAAAGAAAGGACTGAAGAATAAATATTTCGTTTCTTTTTTAATCTTTTTAGAAGTTGAAAATTAAAATTTTATTAAAAATATTACTTTTAAACTAAAAAATATTGTATTCAAAAAGCCACAAAAAAATTACTAGAAATACGAGGGTAAAAAAACAATGTTACCACTATCAACGATAAACACATACTCTCGGAGTACACTGATTTTCATAAATATTATCTTCTTCTTCTTCTTCTTTTTTTTCGCCTTAATCCCAACTACTTGGGGTTAGCCATATTTATCCTAAACTTTCACTTGACACGATCTCCCACATTATTAACCCTCACATCAGCCGTCCTCATATCGTATTCAATAACACCCCTCTATCTCTTTTTTGGTCTTCCTCTACCTCTTATTCCTTCAACATTCATTTCTATAACTGTTCTTACAGCTTCCGATGAGTCTCTTTTCATAACATGACCAAACCATTTAAGTCTATTATCTCTCATCTCTTGGTACTTTTAAAAATACAATTTTCACTAAAAAAAAATAGAAAGTCACATGAATTTTTTTTACAGAGCTGTAGATTCATCAACCCTTTAACTTGATCATTGATCCAAGATTATACTACGTATCTAAGGCTACGAGGTGTGTTAAAAAAATAACCGGAATTTTTAAATTTTGCGGGTTTGGAGAGTCCGATTATCAAAAAAAATTTTTTCATAATGTTAGTACTTATATTCCTGTAGTATGATAAATTTTTAGTTGAATTAATTTTTACTTTGTCAGTGGCAGCCGCCAAGGTTAGACGTGTTTTAATGAGCTCAGCCATTTTCAATTTTAATAAAAATGGCTAAAAGGATTTGTATCAAATTTTGCGTAAAAAATGAAACAAAGTGTGCGAAATGTTAACAAAGACTTTTGATGAGTCTGCCATAAGTAAAATTAGGGTTTACGAATGGTAGAAGCGTTTCAAAGATGGCCGCGAAGACGTCGAAGATAATAAACGCCCCAGCATATTAACAACCGATGAAAACTTAAAAAAAAAAATTGAAAGAAACAGTTATGAACGATGGCCGAATCACAATCAGAAAAGTCGCTGATAATCTTCGAATGTCAATTGGCTTATGTCATAAATTTTTTTTGAATGTTTTGCGTATGAAACGTGTAGCACCAAAATTTATTCAAAAATTGTTGAATTTTGAACAAAAACAGCGGCGAATGGAAGTGGCTCAGGAGTTACTTAATGAAGTCAACCACAATGAAGAATTACTGAAACATATTTATAGGTGACAAACGTGGGTTTAAGGATACGACGACGAAACTATGGCTCAATTGCCCCAGTGGAGGCATTCTGAATCGCCAAGACCGAAAAAGCCTCATCAAGTGCGATCGAACGCGAAGGTTATGCTCACTGTGTTCTTCGCTTTTAATGGCATAGTGCATCATAAATTCTTGCCACGAAATCAATAAGGAGTACTACCTACAAGTTCAATGTCATTTGCATAAAGCAGTCTGAATAAAACGCCCGAATTTGTGGCAAAACAATTTATGACTTTTGCATCGCGATAATGCTCCTTTAATTAACGCACACTTCGATCGTGAATTTTTTGCCAAAAACAATACTGTAACGATTCCCCATTTCCATAATCGCCAGACATGGTTCCGTGTGACTTTTTTCTATTTCCAAAAATAAAGAGAAACATAAAGGGCTATCGTTTTACAAGCATAGATGACATTAAAAAAAAATCGCTGAATGATCTGAAGACTATTCTAAAGATCGAGTTTGAGAAGTGTTTCGAAGATTGGAAGAAACGTTGGCATAAATGCATAATAACTACTGGGACTTTTTTGAAGGCGACTACATTAATGTAGACGAATAAATAAATATTTTATTCAAAAAACGAAAATTTCTATTATTTTTTGAACACATATTGTATGTACTTTATGTAACTCTAATGAAATAAAAGGTATAAAAATGGATGATACACAATTTTGATAGAATAATATTTTCTTATTTTTAGAATCCATAAGATAGAAACACATTTTTAATGCGTTATTTGTTGTCTTTAAACTAAAAACACGATCATCCATTTATTGTTTTTTTTTACCTTTTTCTTTAAATATTATAATAACTGCGGGTTCAAGGAAAGTATATAAATTATATATTAAAGCTTATTAAAAAAGGTGCTCAAAGTTCAGACTGCTAAGTATGTTTTATGTTGTTGAAAACTTTAAAGCTCATTAAAAACTGATACATGAGAAAGTTTTATATCTTTTTTGAAAATTATCTGTATTTAATACTTATTATTTGTCTAGAAGATTAATAACTATATTACTTTGAACTTATTTAATTATTCTTATCTAAAATATTTTCTAATGCAATTAACATTAATTTATAAATGATAAAAATTATTACATATTTAAAATAACAATTAAGTAATTTTTTTTTTATCATGTAAACAATTTTTATATATCGGTGATTTTTTTTATCTTTAATCGCCTAATTAATGAAAAAATAAAAATAACATTAATAATTTTTTTTATTGGCTTCTTTTATTTCTTGGTTTTTCTCTATTTGTTATTTATAAAGTATTTTTTATGTTCAACCCTTATATCTTATAAGGGCGACAGTTTTAATTTTTCAAACGGCAACATACTTAATTAAAAAACTTATTTTTTAATTAAGTTACAATAATTTTAATACATTGAGTGGTAGAGCTTACACTAGTGCTAGTGGCGCCGATGTTAAATTATAGATAAAAAATATTTTATGGGACACCACCACCTCCAAATTTCTAGCTTTGATGTGAGGCTGAGAAGGTATTAATTTTAGTTTTAAATCAACAGAAAAGTTGATTTAAAAAAGTTTATTTTTGTTTCTGATGAAAGTTCCTTGTAGTTCAGTGTATTAAACTTATAACTTTGTTATAAGTAACAAAAAATTTTTATTGAAAAGTATTGCATCAAGCCCTTTAAATTTTGATACGCATTAAAAGTAAAGAAATATACAACTAATTTATTATTTTTATAATATCTCCGTAAAAATTACAATATTAAATTATTGAATATCAATTTCATACTAAATTTAATTACTATAATTATTATTTATTCATATATTATAATTATAAATCGGAATAAAAATAAGGGAATAAAAATTATTGTTGCTTTTGAAATAATATACGAAATTCTTAAAATTAAACTATCAGATATGCAACTAAGCGTTTCTTATGATAGTGATTTTAATTACTGTCAGATTAAATCTATTCAAGACCCAACTATGCTACGTCCCCACTGTTCCGCGACCCCACTGTGATAGGTTTGTTTTATGGATCTCATTTATTTCTTAGCTCTCACTTGATCAACTCTTTTTGACGATACATCAAATGATCACAACTATTATCTAGTTAAAGATATGACCCTCAAAAATATAAAAAATTAGTATAGTCTTCTTCTTATAGCTGATGGTTCTTGATGACATTCTTCTTTTACGTTCATTCATGTGGAAAAATCAAAAAATTTTATTAGGAGCTCAGCAAATCACAGAACACATATCCCCGTTTATTAACCCTTTCCTTCATAACTTAAGTATTTTCACTTTAATATCATTATAATGATCACCTCCACTTCTATGTAAGGATAAATCGCTTTATTATTTTTTATATTAAAAAATATTTTTATAAAAAGGCGGCAAATTCATTTAGTGAATACGGCGGCACATTGATTAAATCCTGCACTGATAAAACCTGAACTTAAATTTTCATTGATTGAATTTAATTTAATAATATTATATAAAAAAACAATTTCAAGCAATTTTATTTTTTAAATTTTTTTATCCGATCAACTGTTTAACTATTACAGTTTGTTAAAATTAAGTGATTTTAGTCTAATTTGTTAAAAATAATAAAAGTTTTATATGATCTATTTTGTCTCATAAACCACATTTTATTGACCAGGGTATTATCCATAGTATAAAAATTTTATCTTTAATAACTAATATTTATTAATAGACCATTACACTTATATTCAATTGTCAATTTACTATCGGACATTATCAGTCTACCTGTATGGATAATTTTTCTTGATGACTACCTTAATCAAAATTTGTGGATTATCATGAAACAGATAATTACTGCCTCCGGTCTACATTTTAAACATATTGTAGGATATTTAATAATAATTATTATTATTATTATTATTATGATAAAGAAATTATTTTTTGTATTTTTTAGTTTCATATAATTCTTGATGTATCAGTCATTACTTTTTCAATTTATCCGTTATAACTTTAAAAAAATGTAATTTTTCTATACAGCAATGTACATATTTAATTAACTTAAAAAAACTGATCTAAATAAGAAAATGAATGGTGGATAATATTTTTTGGATCTGCATTTCGGACGTTATCAACACTTATACATAAACAAAAGTAGTGCGGTCTAGAGATATCTAGTGATTAAAAAAATGTAACTCGCATCTCACCTAATGCATTTAATATATTAATGTCTTCTGAAATAACAAATATGTTCGATAAATGGGGAATATATAAAGTATTTATAAAATAAAATTGTTTTGATCCATTTATTTTTAAATAAATTATAGTAATATAATGTTAAAATTATAAAATATAAAATCGAAAATGTATACATAAAAATAGTATAATTTTTACTACGACAGCCATTAGCACATAAAATATGAATCGTGGGGGAAAATTTTTTACTAATGCTTCAATTTATGATATAAATGATAGTTTCAGTATTTCTAGAATATTTTCAAGAGTTAAATTAAAAATATAATAAAAATTGATCACTTGTGGCTAATTAATTAAGTAAAATTAAAACTATATTAAAAATATTATTAATTTAAAAAACTAAAAAATATTAAAAATATTAAACACAAAGCCACAAAAAAATTAATGAAAAGTCGCGGATACGTATTTCGGAAACAATGTTACCATTATCAATGCTAATTAATTTAGCGACTTTTCATTAATTTTTTTGTGGCTTTGAGTTTAATATTTTTTAGTTTTTTAAATTAATAATATTTTTAATATAGTTTTAATTTTACTTAAATTAAAAATGTCTAAAACTACCGATTTTTAAAATTGTAACTTTTTGAAGATTTCTCTCATTTATGGGGAACGAGGGAAATTTTTTCAATTTTTGAAGGTGCTGTCTTCGACTAGATACGATTTATAATCTTAAAACGTAACGTTGAAAGAAATCGGTTCAGTGAAAATTAAGATAAAGTGGTAATAGACACAAAAAAAATAATAATAAAAAATAAATAAATAAACATATTATAGTAAAATCAATTATAGTTTTACTCCTAATATATATTTTAGAATGTAAATAATAAGTATTGCACTAAAAATTGTTCTCGACGCAGTCATTTTCTTAATTAGATTATTCTCCATAATACATAATTATAATAGTACAAGTTCAAGTATAGTAATATAAGCTACTAATATATGTATGTTACTTTAAAAAAAAATTAATTCATAAAGAACGTATATAACTTTAGCCCCGTTTATGACTACTATTAGGACCTTATTTACAGTTAAATATTTTCAACCCTATTTTAAAATATAGATTTTAGAGGGATTTTGCTATCATTTCTAAATTGAAAGGGATTTGAATCTAGATGAACCTATAGGTTCAACTAGATTTAAATCGGGTTTTTTTTACGCATAGATCATTAAAACAGTCTAGTGAGAACTGAGTATTTTCATGGACAAACATAAAAAATCACACTATAGTAAAACCAATACTTTCTTAGCTTCGCATCCAATCTAGAAATATATGTGTAAATTATAAAATAATCGTTAAAAATTAATTAAATACTTTATGTTGTATAATTTTTACATAATACAGCGGTTTCAAAAGTCATCATTCGAATTAAAAATTTTAATTTATTTTAAAAATGAAAGTATAAGGGTGAATTAAAATTCGAAATATTAATAAAATAATCAAGTTCTTTATAATTTAGTTACAACTTATAATAATTCAACGTCACAAGTCGCCCGACATACATCTATACAGTATTCGAATTCTTCCAAACGTTGCTGATCATACCCTGAGTTATAGCATTCACAGAATCTTAAATTCTGCTTCTGAGATCTCACAAGTCTGTAGCTAATGGTGGTACATAAACTTTATTTGTACAAAGTCATATAAAAAGTAATCACAGACTGTTAGGTCTAGGGAACTTGGTAGTCAGAAATTAATCGCCAAATCATTGTTTCCTATCCACAGTTGAGAGAATTTGCTGTTCACTTCTAACTTCCAATGCGGTGGTGCTCTATCTTATCGAAAAAAAAATCCCATAAGTTCTTTGAAAATCACATTGAACAGTTATTACCGATTTGCTATGACTAAAATAGAGGACACAAAACGTTTTCTGTGGCAGAGTCGCTATTTCGAAACAAACTGACGGTAGTTCACTAATCATAGAATTTATCAGCAACATAAAATAAATAAAAAATAAACTTGACTTTCTTTTTTTTTCCATTAGTATATGGGTCGTTAAACTGTGATTGAACACTTGAAACACATTGTACAATTAGTTTATGATTAATTATGTAAAGTGGCGGATTTTCAAATTTTTCTGGACGTTAGAATAAAATTTACATAGAATACTTAACAGAGTCTTATCCTATTATACAGGGTATTCAGTAAGTAAGGAAATAGGTAAATTGTTACTAACAATGAGAACAATAGAAACCCATTTCCTTACTTACTGAACACTATATATACATACAATGTAAAACAATCGATGTATTTCTAATTTCTGAATTCTGAACTCTAAAGGAGTTCTGATTTCCTGAAATCCGTCACTGATCATGTGTAATTTTGAAGTAGGTTCATGAAAGCCTATACTGTAGGATCAGCCATCCCTCTAGTGAATGTCTTTTAGTTAAAAAGTATTCATCTTTTTTTTTCAGATTTTCAATTTTAAACTCATTACAAATGTTGACGTATATCGACGTCCATCTTATTTACACTCTCTCAGTCATAGTAGTGTTGACATTAATAACATGGCCGTTCATAAGTCGATTCGAACTATTCAAGATTATATTTATAAGTACAATGGCATTTGTTTACACAACACCATGGGATAACTACATTATTTTTAATAACGCTTGGATATACTCCAATGAAAAAATTTTAGCTGTAATTGGTTATGTTCCACTCGAAGAATATATGTTCTTTGTTATACAAACTATTATGACTGCATTATGGACTGTCGTTTGCACTAGATGGTCACCCGCCTGCTTTAATTTTAACTTTAATCAGAATAGTTATAGACTAATACGTTGGATACCAATAATGATTTTGATGCTAGTCACAATCATAGGTTATATTATTAGTATTCCAGGGACACAAACGTTTTACTTGGGATGCATATTATGGTGGTCTTGTCCAGTCATTATGTTTTTGTGGTATGGAGTGGGTAATTACTTAGTGAAAAAACTGACGACTTCATTAATTGCGATCCTAGTACCTACATTGTATTTATGTTGGGTTGATCAAATTGCACTTAAAGAAAACGTTTGGCATATCAATGAGAAAACTTCTTTGAAGATATTTTTAGCCGAAGATCTACCATTTGAAGAGTGCTTATTTTTCCTTATTACCAATATTATAATTGTTTTAGGTTGCTTTGCGTTTGATAAAGCTTATGGTGTTACTGATACTTATACCATCGAGTTCCCATGTCGTTTTGGTGTGAATAGTGACTACATTTTACAGCAGTATAAAAATTTTGCTGTATCGGAATATACTATGTCATCACAGGTGGTTAGCGATATTAAGCAATGTTTTGAAGTTTTAAAAAAAGCATCTAAATCGTTTAACTTGGCCAGCTTTGTGTTTCCTACAGGTAATTGTTTACATCGTGTGATATTATTAGTTGAAATTCATTACTGATCCATTTCTTTTTGCTTGTATGTATTTTTTTCTTAAATGTGTTTTACCCTTAGGAATTCGATTGGACTTGATGATTTTGTATGCGTTTTGCCGTGTTACTGACGATATGATTGACAATGAACAAGAAAATAAAAAGAAATTAAAATTAAAGTTAATAACAAAATTTGTTGATGAATTGTTTGCGGGTCGAAAGTCAGATTATGAAGTCGAAACAAAGCCATATATTGTACCAATCTGCTGGTCCCAATATGAATCCGAATTGTCAGACGAAGAAATGGCTTGTTTTCGAGCCATATCTAGGATATCATTTTATATGCCACGAAAACCGTTTTATGAATTAATCGAGGGATACAAATGGGACATGGAGGGTAAAAAAGTAAAAAACGAAGACGATCTTTTATTGTATTCAAGTTACGTAGCAGGTAGCGTAGGTACCTTATGCGTATATATCATTTTGTATAAAACTGGAGATCAAAAGTTGGATCAAAAGCAACACGAATATGTGATTGAAAAAGCTAAACAGATGGGACGGGTAATACTTTTTAAAATGTAAAATTGTATGAATTAATTATTATTTATTTGTTTGTCTTATTATAGGTTTTACAAATTGTCAACATATCTCGAGATATAGTAACTGACAGTGAAACTTTAGGACGTTGCTATGTTCCTTCTGAGTACATGGACGATGAAGACGAAGAAATAAAAATTCTTTGTGAGAAAAAAACTCCATGGGAATTGGGGAATAAAAAATTGAAAAAATATGCAGCAAGGATGATTCAGCTAGCTAACCGACACCGAGCTGAGTCACTAAGAGGTATAAAGAGTTTACCGTATGAGGCTCGTGGTCCTATTTTAGTGGCCACCAACATTTACCAGAGTGTAGCTACAGCTGTTGAAGATAGTCCAACCTACCCTAAAAGAGCTTCCCTTAATGTATGGAACAAAATTCTAGTCACAATTACATCACTTTATTTTAAGACTTTAAAATATTGCACCCTATCTAAGTGTAGATTTAATTATTAATTAAAATGACTCATTGTACAATGATATCCTAGACTATTAAAAATACTTTATTTATTTAATTTTATATAAATTTAAAATTAAAATGAACTGAAAATTATATCCCTCATAACTTAGATTCATTTAAAAATTGTTGAAGATGTCAGCCAAATAGACAATCAATTTTTGTAAAATTATTATTTAAAATAGATTCAGAAATATTTTTATATCATATTTACAATACTTTATATTTGATACGTTTAACTAATGAAAATTAAAATGATGTACTTTATTATTAAGTTGAGCAAAATATTAGAAGGTAATGTTTTTATTAATTTAATATGTTTATTTGATGGGACCAAGATAATACCCTTAATTTCTTATCATTATACTAATGTGCTTTGTATTTGTATTTGTATTATAAATTACATAAACTATTGTTTGTATACGAAATAATTTTGTCATGTACTGCAAAATGTACACTTTAATAAGAAAATCACAATTACACATTTTTTATTACTAAAACCTAAAAAACAAAAAAGAAAAATTTCACATTCTATATCTGAATTATGAAGAGGAAAATATCTTTGGACCTTAATTTTTATTGGCCAGAAAATAAGCAAAAAAATGAATCAATAGGAAGGTATAATTAAAATTTTAATCCGTTGACATAAACAAATTTTTAAAAATCTAATAAAATACTTTAGAAGAGAACCTTTTTATTTTAAGTATAAGAATTATTTGAAAATAAAAAGTAATGTTTACATAACTTTTCTTTTTAACCTTTTTATTTGATAATATAAAGATTATACAATTTATATTTATATAACTATAGAAAAATATTTATTAAATATAAATCCATTTATAGTAACTAAACTAATACTTATAGACAATTAAAAATATAATTTAACAAAGTATAAAAATTTACAAATTAATTATAGTATTATGAATTAACCTAATAAAATTATAGAAATATTAAAAGTTTAAAGTTACATTTTAGAACCATAATTCACCTAAATCCCCATCAGTCTTATTAGCATCATCTGTAATATTTGAAATTTCATTTTTATCTTCATCTGAATCACTTATGGCTAAATCATCTTGAATCGCGCTTGAACTATTTGGGTTACTTGGTCCAGCAAAACTTTTGTCTTCATTTATTCTAAAATTTCTACTACCAGTTGGTAAAAAGTCTGATGGATCATAATTTGGGTCAAGATCCATACTATCATCTTTTATAAGAGAAAAATGATTAAAGTTGGCTTAAAAGCTATATCTGCATAATTCTAAAATACCTTGAATTTGATTTGAAAATGTTTCAACTGCTGTACTGTATCCTGTGTTACCTAGTAAAACCATTGCTTCAGCCACTTGTTGACTGTCATCATCCGGTGGGTTCTCTCCTACTACTTCCATAAAATCATCTTCTTCACTGGAACAGTTCAAATCTAAAAAATTCATAAATTAATACTATATACATTGAATGAGATATAATTGTATTTAATTAAATACCATCTGCTAATATTTGATGACTTTCAGATTTGAAATTATTTTCGGGATCTATTTGAAATTCTATGTCTTCAATGTTAACTTTGTGATCTCTTGGCGAGTTTAAGCTCTAAAAAGAAATATTTAACATGTTTCATTTAAGCATATATTTTAGATACATCTATCTAATATTACTCAATAAAATAAAATTATTTTTTGTTCAATAAAAGATTGACTCAGATTAACATAGACTTAGACTTAAAAAAAAAGGTAGTGTTAAATTACTGAATGTATATATTCTTTTTTATAAAATTATTACACAACTGAAAACTAATAAAAATAAAGAATCTAACATCTTCTATATCCTGCATATTGGCATAATCATCATCAGCTACAGAATCAATTTCAACTTGTTCTAAAGCTCTTGCTTGAACTAAACTTATATTTTGCTCAACTTGTGTAAGATATTGATCAAACTGAAAACAATAAAATATAATTATGAATATCAATAAGAAATATAAGTTATTGCAAAAATGTATTTCAAATATAATAAAAATATAAAAATATATGCCTCTTCCAAAGATTCACTTGCAGCTTTGACTAAATTTCTGGCTTGTTGTGTGAAATCTGAATCATCGCCATTGTAAGCCACACTATTTTCTAAAATTAAATTAATATCAGCCAAAAATTCTTTTCGATTGTGGTATTTATGACCTACAAAGGTAAAAAGAGGATATAGTTATACATATTAGCATCATTGTCTTTTTATGAAGATTAATTAAAGCGAATGAGAAACTTAAGAGAAATCATTTTACTTACTAGAAACACGTGATGCAATTGTTTCTAAATCAATTGGCTGTTTAATAATATTGTAGTAATCTTTAACCAATTTTCGGTTAACTGGTTTCATAAATGGCCATGCTTCACTCATTGTCTTTATTTTACCAACGACATTATCTAATATATAAGTTAATGCAACTTGGTCATTATCATCTAGTAATGGATTAATGGCTTTTTCAAGCAACATAAGTCGCTCTTCTTTTTCATGTAAACGATCAACACATACACCCAACATTCGTCGTGCAGCAACTGTTAATGAACTTTTAGCACCTTAAAAATAAAATTTTTCATAGATTTAGTTTAATTTTCATATTTTCACATATACATTTTAAAAAAATACACAATAGAAAAAACAAACCATTATAAAGAGTGGAATTTTCTACAATTTGATTAACATCTGAAAGAAACTCTTCTCGGTTCTGATATTTTTTTAGGCGAAGTCCATCGCGTATTGTTTGTAAATCCATAGGTCTTTGTACAATGTTATAATAATCAGGTACTAACTAATAATCAAATAAATATTCTATATTATAGTTAACAAATTTTTTATTAAAGATGGTTTAAAGAAAAAATAACTGGTTATTAAAATTTAATGAAATACATACAGATAGGTCAGAACTTAAAAAGTTTAATAACAATATGAAGTTATTAAATATTATAATAATGTTTCTTTTATTCACACCTTAGCATTGACAGGATAAATAAATGGATGAACATCGGGCATTCCACGCATTTCATTTAAAATTGATTCAAAAATAGTAGAAAGCACAACTAAAGGATCAGTGCGACGTCTATTAGCTGACCTATCAGGTTTTTTTAGATAGTCACAATGTAGTTCATTTTTTCGTTTTTTCCGGGATAATGCATCCTTAGGTACTTTTAAAAGTAAAGATCTTCTTTTTACTTCTTCAGCATGCTTTAAAATATTGAATTAAAATAGTATACAGTTAAAAAATATTTAATTAATAGGATGAATATCAACTTACTTTAAGTAATTTACTAGATAATGTAACTTTAGTACCATCAACATTAACTAAATCTTCATCTTCAACATTCATTTGTTTTTCTATTTCCTCTTCTTGTTCTTCGGTGAGAGCAACATTGACAGGAGCATTAGGATTTAAATTATATTGAGGACATGCCTTATTGGTTCTCATATGACCAACATTACCACAAGCACCACATCTAACTTTTAAATCTGGTTTCATTTTGCTAGGCTTAGGTTTACGTGGACGTGGTGGAGTAGCTTCCATACGAGGCTTAGGTATAGTAACAGTACCAGAAGTAGGCATTGGTGAGTCACTTCCAAGAGAATTATTTTTATTTGCCATTGAATACCCAAAACCTAAAAATAATATTGTTAATGAGATTAATTTTATATAAAACACGATTCAACTGGACAAGTTGTATGTGAGTGTTAAGAATAAAATTTTTATGTTTACCAGGTTGTGTTCGGGAATTGTTTGAAAATCGTTCACGTTCTTGATTTCTTTTGATGCGTCTCAACTGTTCTTGAATTCTACGTTTTTCACGTTTCATTTCTTCCTTTTGAGCTTCATCCATAAGTGCATATTGTCTAATAAAACCTTCATCTCTTGTAGTTCTAATTTTTACATAAGCATCAATTACACCAGGTTTTCGTACTACTTCTGTTCTTGTAAACTCTTTACCATCAGCGTCTTGAAAAGTTCTATAAATTCTTAATACGCGACCTAAGAACAATTTTTTTAATAAAATATTTTAAAAAATTTAAAAATACTAAACAAATAATAATAATGGTTATTATTATTTTTATTCCTAAGAATTATGAAATAAAATATCTACATACCTGGTTGTCCAGTAGAAGAAAACTGCATACTATCTTCATCATCTAATTTTTTTTTCTCTCTTTTTCTCATATCATCATTATGTTCTCCCATAATCATTTTACGTAGCTCATGTCTTTCTTGTTCTTCTTTTTCTAGTGATAGCTAAAATTAAAATTAATAATAAATATATATAATTTTAGTATAATCCTATAATAAAATGTTAATAAAGAATTTTAAATTAATATTTATTATAATATACTTGTGTGCTAGTTTTTTTATTTGATAACATATTTTCAATATTTTTGCCCATTTCTTCTATGTCAGAGCAGTCTTCCTCATCAAAACTTTCACCTTCATCAGTAGACAAAACTTCATGAGATGAAAGTACTCTATTTTGTAAATCAAATATTCTTTGACACTCTTCTTTATACCTAGAGAAGAATTTTAATGTTAAATTAACCAACCCTTGTGATCCAAATGACATATTAGGGTATCATACTATCCTTACACAATTAATTATACCTTATTAAAAATTGTTAGAAAGTTACATAAGAAAATAATAAATATAAATAGGTTCAATAAAACTTGTATATATTGTTGGCCTCATTTAATTTTCGTTTAATAACTCCATTTTAACTACTTTTCAAGTGATAAATACCCTTATGCGGAACTACAAACTGTATATGGCCCAGGTTAATGAACACCTCAGTTTAGGCTATAATGTAAAGTGTAGTTAGACATTGTTTGTGCAGTTAAAAATAAAGTTTGTGTACTTGAGAAATATATGTTTGGTAGTTGAAATTTACTAGAATTAGTAGAATACAAAAGTAAGCGACAGAAATACTTAATGAGAATATTAGTTTTTTCTATAATATTATCATTATAGTATGTTCAAATTTTGAATCTAAGAATAAACATGTTATTTGTAGCTAAGAATATATTATTAAGAACATTTTTATCTTACTAAATAGCTCATATCAGGATTAATGTCTAATTTTCTTTTAGTATTATTATAACTTTTTTAAAACAAAGCAATTTCATAATAATTATATGCTTTTACAAATAATAAAATGAACAAATACTTTTATTATGGTTGTAAAAACTAAATTATAGTTTAATGCATGATAAAAAAAAAATTTTAAATATTAACTTATTTAAAAATTCAATAAAAAATAAACATTTTATTCATGATAAGCCTAAAAACAATCTATAGTAGAATAACAAGAAAATTTAATTAGTAGGAATTTAGAGATATGGGGATTGGAGATAATTATATTCTTATATTATTTCTTGCCTTATTTACACGCATATTTTTAATTATTATTCTAATCTTTCCTATTAAAAATTTAATTTTAAATTTTAATTTGAATATTCATTTTTATGATTTAAAAATTTATTTCTGATTGTATACGTAATTACTTTTACAAATAACTCCATGGTATTTTGAAAAAATATGAAAAAAATTTCATATCAAAGATACTAATTTATTTTCATTAAATGATCTTATAAAAATCTGTCTTAGGAAAGACCAACATTATTGTTACCTTTCTTGATGTTCTGCAATAGAAAATCTATTTCCTCTAGAAAATTTCGTCATTCCTTCTTCTCCAGCTTTTGCTTTTTCAGTTGATAATGTACGAACTACATCAATAACTTCCCATCTTGACAACTTTTTAATTTCTTCTTCAGGCACAGCAAATTTTCTTAGTAGAGCCTTTGCATTATTTAATGATAAACGTCTTAAATCAGCATCAGTTCCAGTGACCATACGTTTAGGTTGAGCTTCTTGTTCTTCTTTATTTAACTTGATTTTAAAAATAATTTTACTATAAATTGTAATAAGTTATCCTTAGTTTTAACTTACTGTTGGTTTGTTGGGTACTCTAACATATGAAAACCCTTCACCACAACCTGTAGGATCAGCAGGACCAGTTAATTGAAGTAAACATTTTCCTTTCATAGCTTGAATGTATGCTCTAGTTGTATTCCAAGGAGCAACTTTAATCTCATCATCCATTTTAAGTTGCATTTCTTCATCGTCATCATCTAAACTTGTAAGTATAAATTTTTCACCATAGCCAGCATCCTATTATTAAAAAACATTACAATTTATAAAAATAATTAAACAGATTAATAACATACACACTACATTTTAAATTCTTTCAAATAGTAATTAAAAATAATACAGGAAAATATTCAGTAGAGCTTTTAGCTTTTTGATATCTCTAGACAAAATTATTCTACTGTCTCCTTTATAATTCATTAACTATCAATACTTGTTCATTTAATAATTTTTTATTTTTATTTTCTCAATAAAATATATAAACAATAAATTTTCAAAAAAACTAAGAAATTGGCCTGAAATTTTATAAATTAATTTTTAAAAATGGTTTATAGATGTAATTGAGCTATATTTTTATGTATTTTCAATAAAAACTTAAAAAATTTTTTTAATTATTACTTTCACTTGGAAAACTCTATTAATGAAAAACTTTAAATTTACCCCATTTACCGATTTCTAAGAAAGGCTGCTCGAGAGTACAGTTTCTTACCTTACCTAAAAATACATCACTACAAATAAGAATAAAAATGTTTGGCTAAACCTTAATAAGAAAAAATTTATATTAAGAACTAACTTTAAGTCTTTGTTCAGCTGCAATCATACTGAAGTAAGCACAGCACTGTTCTGGAGAGACCATAGCACGAATTTCTTCTTCAGATGGTAAACGAAAATCTGGTTTTATGACCCACCAATTTGAGTCCGATCCTAAAAGAAAATATAAATTAATTATTTTTAAACAGAAAATAGGGCAATATAAAAGGAAATGAGTTAATATAAAATATATCAGTTTATTAAAAAATCTTAGGCTTTAAAAATCCAAAACACCAAAAACAATGGAAACATAATTCAATAAATTTAATAAACAAGATTATATTGGTAAACAAATGTACAAGAAAGCAATAATAATTAAAAAATGTCCCGAAAACTATAATAGAAAACAAAGATGGAAAATTAGCAAAACTTAATTACCTATTACATAACAAGAAAAATGAAGACCATTTTCGACATATAAGAAAATTGCTAGTACAAAAAAAGAAAGAAATAAATGTTGAAAACGATAACAAAAATTTGGAATTAAAATATCCAAGTAAAATTGAGATATATAGACAAAACATAGCATCAATAATTAATAATTTCATATTAATTGCCTTTAATATAAAATGCTGATTTATAAATGGACCATGACACCAAAATTGGTAAATTAAATTTTGTTAATAATTTTAATTAAGTTGTTTTCATGGATGTGTTTGAATTATATATTAAATAAATTATATAAAATTTTCATTGTTTTTGTTTGAGAATACAAAGTTTTTGAATTTGAAATTTTCCATTATTTTATAATATTAATTTTAAACCCAATCCAACCTTTTTACAAATTTCCTTTTTTTTGTGTTTATAGTACTACCAGGGTGTAAGAAACATGTAACAAAGGCAAAGAATTCTTTTCAATCAACTAATAAATCAACTAATTTTACATAAGTAAGTCTTATGATTATTCTGGGACTAGCTTGTTGAACTAAGCTTCTTCACTCTGTTTTTGCTGGCGTTAGTAATCAAAACCTTTTAAGTTACACCAATGGTTCTTTTCTACTTTGTGCTTGAGCTATCTGTTGTAAGGCAAATTTTAAGATGAAGTGTTTGAAAATCATAACATTATTTAGACTCTGTCACGGAAGCTATTTTTTAGTATTTTTAAGGCTATAAAAATTATGTATAATAATAAAATATACAATAATATCTAAATACTAGGCTCCGCCTAGCTGGGGCTCCGCCCCAGACCTGGAGCCCTTTGAGCCTTACGCGCCTTCGGCCTCTTTGGGCCGTCATCATAAGTAGGCCACTGATTCCTGTAGGGGTACCCGGCTACGCCAGTCATGATAAGTGTTTTTCAGAAAAAATATTACATCAGAATCAGCGTAACAAAACTACATCTAAAAATGTTATTATTAAAATCAGAAAAATTCAAAAAAAGAATATAGTAAAATGTATTGGGTATAAGGTTGACGTTTGTTAATGAGGTATACCCTTTAGGCCTATTCAAAAATTATTTTAGGAGGGTATTTAATATTTTTTACTTTGTCAAACATGTTATAGAAATTTTTTTGCTAAAAATTAAAGTAATAATGAAAAAAAAGGACATTAGTACCTTATATATTAGAAGTTGCCTAAAAAAATATTGATAGCGCTGGTTCAAGGGGGGCCCATATCTCTCTTAAATACACCCCTGTTATACACAAAAATTATTAATAATCTAATTATAATAATTATGTTTATATTATAGAATAATTTAAAAAAAAAAATTAGCAGGTTATTATATGTGGAACATTGTAAAAAATTTAATTTTGATAAAAATATTGGTAACTACGATTTAACGTTGGACAGCATAGTTTTCATAGATCAATCCCAATTCAAACGATGAACTCATAGTCTCATACATCATATATGAGAAAAAAAGATTATGTACTGTTCTGATAATGAAAGTACAAACTTATATAATTATAACGTCTTGAAAATTATATATCACATATAATATTCTTTGATAAAATATAGTGAAAATGCAAAATAGTGTCCTAATAATAATACATATTACACCATATAATTAAGGTTCATAATAAACGTATGAGCAGAAATGAATAACTGCACATATGAAAACCATGCACGTGGACTTAAAAAAAAAAAAGCTCGTAAAACGGTGAAAAATTAACGGATTGAATTGATTTTTTTATCATATCTCAAGAATGTCATTGGGCGGGTCTGATGAAAATTTCAAACCTTAAGTCGTAAAATGCTGGCGTCAGCGAGCGTTTTTGAAGAAAACGGTAGAAATTTTAAAACGCTTGCGGGCGAGTGTTAAAAATTTTCCGACCATTGGCAATAATTTTCCCAAAGTCTCGTAACCGAGACTTTTGTTGAAAAAAAAATTTGAAAATCCGAGCACGCTAAGTAATTTTTCCAGAAAAGCGTTTTTATCCTTGTTCTATTATATAATAAGATTGTGTCATATCATATATTAAAAATATATGATAAAATACATATTGTCCCATGCTGGGGAGTACTATATTAACTAGTCTAAGTTGAGCTTTAGTTACATTGCCCATTAATTTTGAGTATTACTACAATGCTTAATGGTCAATCTGTAAATATTCTAAATACCAAATTAACCTATCAAAAGTCACTTTATTTAGACTAAAAGGGTAAATTAAACTAGTATATTAAAAATTCTTACCAGTTCTTTTGAAGTCTGCACATAATTTAAGACGCTTACGAATACTACTTTCTGAATGAGATGGAAATGCTTTCTTTATATCATCCATTCGTATACGTCTTGGATAATCAACACTTTTCCAAAATAAACGATAAATAAAAACCTATTCAAATTATAAAAAAATTAAAACTCTAGTTAAAAATTTAAATAGTATTTGTCTTGATCAAGTAGAAAATATAATTTTACTTGTAAAAAGTCTCTAACAAAATTATTTGCTCTTTTTGAATTTGGACCAGGAACTTCATATAATGGACATAATTGACCCGAAGTAAAAAGAGCATCTATTTCTCGAATATAATAAGCATGTCTGTATGTAAAAATATTAAAGTTTATATATGACAATTTATAACTAAAAGGAAGTTTTAAGTATAAAGAAATAGCTCAATGATTAAATTTAGTAAAAATATTTCATTATTTGAAAAACTATTTTAGATTCCATACTTTATTTAAATTACCTGGTTCTAATTAAGAGAAAGTCATTTTCTAAAGGCTTATGTTCATAAATTGGAGTACGATATAAATTATTTTCAACAACTTGTATTGTTTTACCAGGAGATAACACACCCAAAAAAGGAGATGTATGTGCATATGCAACTTCTCCAAAACGTAAGTTTGGTGGACCCGGATCTTTTCCTATTTTACGTTTATAATAGTTTTTAATTTTTGAACACATACCCACCTAAAAAAATAAAATAATAGTTAAAAAAAAAAAAGTTGGTATTTTTCTTACTTGATTTAAAAGAGGGGGGTGTTCTTCACAGTATTCTATAAGAATAATAGAACCATCTCGACCAGTTAAATCATCTGGTGTTCTCATGAAAAATACATCTCCTCCTCCAGAAGCTATTCTTTCTTGTTCTCTTAACTGTAATTTATAATTTTTTTATTTTAACAACAATAAAAATTGAAACATTTTATTTCTGACTAACCTTTGCTTTCTTTTTGATATTTTTTAAAAGAGGTTGTACACAGTGCAATATAGGCTGAGCAACAGCACCATGCGAATATCTTTTCATTGGAGGACGATGAAAGTTCCTTAATCGCATTGGTCCCATATGAGTTTGTATAAAAGGAGCTTTCAATTCAACGACAGGAGTTGAATGTTGAATAATATTTCCTCCACCAACTTTAAGGCGTAAGGATGTTTCTGATGAACGTGGTTGATAATAACTAAACATTAAATAAAATTTGCTTTATACTATACTGTTTTAAAACTTTTAAACAATGTTATATAAAACAACAATTTAACTAATGTTTCTATATTATCTATAAAAAAGATATACCAGTCATTTGAAATGTTAAATGGATCTCTATCTGGTGATTTTGGTGGAGGTAATGGAGTATCTTCTTCTAGTACATTAATAACACCAGCTTTTCCAAGTAATAATTTTGATTTTTTAACATGTGGATGAGGAATTTTCACTTTAACTGGCGTAGCATTATCTAATCTTTGTTTTGCTGGATCTACATCATCTGGTACACCTAATATGATATTTTCATCATTAGGATCTAAAGTCAATATCTTTGGACGGGGTATTTTTTCCATATTTTTAGCATCCCAAATAATTTCATCTTCCCAAGTACTATATACAAGCTCTTCATTTTCAACAGGGAAAATTGAATACCAAGTATCATCTGAAGTATCATTAATTGGTTGTTGTTTTGAACTACTAAAAGTTTTTTTAAATATTCATTTTAAATTTTGAATGTTATATAGTACAAATATAGAAAAAATCTTACATATTTGGTTTAGGAGTCATTTTGTTTTGTGACTGAGATACATTAATATTAGATGTAGCTAATCTCACTGATCCACCAGCAAGGGGAAGCATTCCTTTCCCTGGTTGACTAAAAGCTTGAGCAGTACGATTAGTACTACTAGGTACCCATCCAGCTGCATTAGTTTTGCTGTTTAATTTTTGAAGAACTTTATGTTTTATATCTTCTCCATTCCAAATAATGTCATCTTCCCAATGTAATTGACTTACCATCAAATAAGCATCATCAGGGTATGGGTTATTTTCTTCATTATTATCATTATCTTTTAACTAAAAATAATCTTATGATTAACACTTGGATTTGGTAAAATTCTTTAAATTTCAAAAAAAAAAAGAAGATTTTAACCAATGAAGATTATACTATTTTTAATTTTTTTTTGTAATTAAAAAAAATTAAAATAAGAACTATAAGTTATTCAAAATTATTTTAATTGTTATTAATTAAATAACATAGATTAAACATTTAGGTCCTGGAAATTAAATTTCATCCAATGTATGTAAATCTTTTTCATGTCCATTTTACATTATATCTTTGTTTTATATATAATAAATAATACTAATGTACTATTGATAAATAATTATTTTATTTCTTCATAAAATTTTATAATTAATTAAACATATATTATTTACTTTATTTTCTTTTAGTTTGAAACCATAATCAAAACCTTCACCATTTTCAGGTACCCCTAGCATATCATACCACAGTTTAGCTGGGCCACATCTCCAATATGCTTGATTATTTGAATTATCTTCTTGTTCTTGCTTATTTTGATTGGTTTGTTTAGAAAAATTTTCAATTGGTTGAAGTAATTTATCCTAAAATTTATATTTAGTATTATTTAAACCAAAAAATTTAATAAAATTATAAAATAACCTCATCATCACTAGCAATGCATTCAGATGGAGGAATTGGTCCAAATTCTAGATTTAAAAGATGTTTTTTATAATCAACATCAGATGAGCTACCATCTATTCCATCACTATGTTTTCTCTTTTTGCGTTTAGTTTTAAGATTACGCCAAACTTTAGGAAGTCGACTTGATTTATTGGGTTTAAATAATCTTGAAAATCTCAATACCTATTAAAAATAGAAACAAAGTTATAAATGTAAAACAGTTAAAAATTAAAATACAAAGATTTTTATTAATTACTTTTCCAACTCTAAAATCAGGAAATAAAGTTGTCACATCAACATTTTCATACTTAGATGGTAACATTGCAGCTAAAGGAGTTTCTAGTCGTTTGTTATTGGCTTCAGATTTATTGGTTTCTTCATTTGATACCTGTTTTTTTTCATTATCACCGTTATTACTTTTGTTAGAATCATTTGGTATATTTACATCTTGTACTTCTTCTGCTAATTCTTCAATATCAAAATAATCAAGAGCTGTAGGTGATTTTTCTTCATTTTCAACAATATTTTCATTGCTAGTTTCTGAAACTTGTAATTCTGATGTTCCAATAACTTCTGACACGATTGAATTAAAGCCTAATTTGGATAGTGAAGCTAAATGTTTTTTTGTATCACAATCAAGAATGTCATCGTTTTCAAGTTGTCCTCTTTCATCAATGTTTCCAAAAATAAAACCAGTCAAGTCGAAATCGCTTGACATTTGTTGAGCTTCTGAACTATCTTCACTCATTTTCAATATTTAATTAAATATAATATTAATGTAAAAAGTTTAATTTTATATGTTTGAATGTTATTTACAAAATTTTAACCATTTTATCATTATTATTAGTTAATGTCTCTGGTGATCGGTAATTTTTGATAAGAACAGTGTTGTTTGTTTTAAAACATTAAAATTACTAACTGTAACTTCTTTCTATCAGAAAAACATTTCTAATGATAATAATATATAGTAGTGACACTAAAATTAACGACTGCCTACCTTGAGTTAATTTTTAATTGAAACTTGTGAAAATTTTCTAGATAGGTTGTATTTAAAATAATTAATCAGAACACCACATTTACAAACAATAATTATTTACAATATTTAGATGAAAATTTCTCTTTGTTAATAAATTTACTGTAACTTGAATTATTATTATTTTTTAAACAATATATTTAGATTTCAAACTCATAATTATTTGATCTTATTTTAGTTATTTGTTTACCAAGTGATTAAAATGGATAAAAATTCAGTTAATTACCAATCATGCATCAAATTATGTGGCATTCGTATTGTTTCTCCTTTAGTAAGTTACAATTTTTAATAAAATTACTATCAAACAAAACTGCTTCAATTTGATGCAATACATATTATATTTTACCCAATAATATACATACATGATTTTTGATGTTTACTTTTATAAGTTTGCAGAAATTTCTTAAAAATTGTTAATATTCTACAGTTGTAAATGTTTGGTTTTTATCAATTACAAAGTATTTTATTTACAAAAATACCAATAGAATTTCATAACTCATTAAATTCTAAACTTACAAAAAATATATTTACTTAACAAAAATAAAAAAAAAAAATTTGTTAATATTAACAACTGCTTTCAAAGTTTTTTAATTTCACTACTATTTTTTACCAAAAACCTTTAAATTATTTTAAAGTAAATATCATCAAATTTTTTGACTTGGAAGTTTGTTTAATTCACTTGCTTAATTATATTGACTCTTGTGTTTTACGATTTTTATTAATTATTTTTGAGTATTAACCAAAGTGTTAAGCCTGAAGTTTGAAATTTCTTAAACACTAAACAAAGCTCTGATCAAAATTTATGCAAATGACTAGGCATTACTTTGTTTCATTTTTGATATTAAACCAGTTAATTTTATTTAAAAAAAGCTAACTGACACCAAATTGTTTTATGGTCATCTTGAATAGATTTTATATATTTTTAGATGACTAGTATAAAAAGACAAGAAATGAAAAAATACAAAGAAAGAGCTATGACATTAGAACATAAATTAAAAGGTAAAAGAGTTAGCATGGATAGTGGTGTAATGACTGCAAGTGCAGAACTGCAAAAAATTGAAAATTTAGAATCACCAACCATTTATAACAATGAACTCAACATTTATGAAAAACAAAATAATAAATCAAATAATTCTCTTAACCTATATCCAGAAGAAATAAATACTTCTAAAACACCACTTGAATATTCAGTTAACAAAAATCATACTTTAAGTTGTGATCAGTCCGCTGTAGAAAGTCAGTGTATTAAGTCTAAAGACATTAGTAATAAGGAAAATATTTTTGTAAATTATATCTTCCAAGATAATTCTAATATTACTGATTTAACTACTAGTGAAGATGATGTATCAGTGAAAACTGATACACCACGCATAAGAAGTAGTTCATATACATTATCGTCTCCTAGCCCAAGTATGGTTGCATTTTTAAATAGTCAAATACAACAAAATTTGATAAAATTTAAGTACTTAGAAAAATATCATACTTCTATTGATTGTAAATCTGAACCTCCTAGTATAAGTAAAGAAATAACTAATGAAACAAATAATTTAACGAAAAGTTCCTCATTATGCTCAGTTTCTAAAGTTATGGACAATGAAGTATTTATTCAAAATTTGGACAAACTTCGAAAAAATTCTACTTTTTGTGAGACATTAGATGTTTTAAAGAATGATGATAAAATACAAGTTCATGGTGTAAACACTAAATCAATGCATGGAGTAAATTTGAGTGATGATGAGAGTATCGTGGCTAGTGCCGTGACTGTACTTAATGGGAATGACTTTGAAAATGATAGTAATACTAATTCTATGATAAGACAATGCTGTTGTAAGCATAGTGATGATGAGTTTTCTTTAAATAGTATCATGCAATATAAAACATCTGAAGAGATAAAATTAGAAGCTGAACAATTAAAAAAAGAAAAATTGGAAATAGATAATAGACATCAAGAAGAATTATCAAATTTAATAAAAAAACAAAGAGAAGAACAGCAACAACTTGCTTTAAAGATTTTTCTTATTTCACAGAATTCCTCAGGTATATCTCTAAATCAATCAGAAAATTCTGAAATTTGTCAAGAATCATACAAAAATCCTTCAATAACATTGTCAGAAACAACTCTTACTAATGACAAAAGTTTACTTTCAGATACATCATCTATTATTTCTAATTGTTCTATAAACAGAAGTAGTAGGGCTTGCTCATCTCCTAGGCAAAATCCACCAAATCGGTCACCAAGTTTGCTACAAAATATTAAATTTTATCATAGGATACGTAATGGTACAAATGCAAAATGGTCAAAACCCCCTACTGAGGTAGAAAACTCTGCAGCAATTGTTATAAATGCAGCTGTTCGTGGATATCTTACAAGGAGACTTTTAAAAACTGAAAAAGCTCAAATGTTAAAAAAAACTATTTTAGATTCTTTAAAAACTGCTCTAATTATGCATGTTGAATTAAAAAAACAACAGCCAACTGAATCTGATCTTGAACTTCATCAACGAATCATTAACCAGGTATTTTATATCCATAGGTTACAATATTTTCCTTAAAATATTTTATTATACAAAGTTAATAATTTTTAAATAGTTAACATTAATAGTGTAAAACAAATTTACTATGCTGATTAGTCAATATTGATAGTTAATTAGTACATTGTCAAAGCCCACATCCTCAAAATTTTCACGAAAACCAAAAAATATATTTTTATTACATTTTTGTTCATTCTAACATGAAACTTCTTTTGATAATTTCTTTCTATGATGAATGATATTTATAATAAATTAAATTTTTCTATATACAATATAATTTTTTACAATACAATTTATACAATTTTTTTTTTTATACAATTTATATTTTTCAAAGTCATTTTTGAAAAATGAGCCATTTACAACAATTTGCCTTCAAGCAATCAATATAATGTTGTATATAATTATGAAAATTATAATTTGTTTTCAAGTATTCAAGACAATAATTTTGATCTAATTATTTAAATATGCTTTTAATTTTTTTTTTTAGAAATATTTTAATAAATATTTTTTAATGAATTGTTCAAAGTAAAAATATGGTATTGAAAAATAATTAGTAAGTAATTGAATCAATCAAATAATTTTGATTAAGGTTTAAATATTTTCTATTTAATTGATATTATCAATTTTTAATTAATATATATATTTATCGAATATTTTTTGTTAATCTATAATATTTAAATTAACACTAATTTTAAATGTATACTTTTTAGTTAACTGTTGCTTGCTATGATTTAAATGATTTGATTTTGGGATCTGTTCATGAACGTATGAGTATTATTCGTGGTGATCGTGAACGTATCAAAGCAATAAAACAAAGACGAAAATCTACTCCATCAATAAATTATAAAATAACACCTACTTATAAAAAGTAAGAAGTTAATTTTAAATATTAAAATTTATGTTGATTTATCTATACTTTTTAGGCCAAAAAAATCATCATCTGGATATTCATTATCAAAAATTAATTCGGGACATCTACTTGAAAAGAAACCTTAAATAAGAAATAATATAACTTAACACGACTATTTCTTAATAATGACTTCTCACTAGTAAATACTAAGTTATTAATGCATTGCATTGTTCACTTTATTTCACTCATTTTTTTGGTGTAGTTGATTTTATAAGTGAAACCAAAGATTCTTTCCTCCTATTGTCATAAAAATAAACACATTATGCACATTTTATGTTATATTGTTAAGCAAATATTAGAAGATAATTATAAAATTGTATTATTATTTTTATGATTGTTTCTATTAAGTTTTGTAATTATAAATATTTTCATGTAATAATTATAACTATTTTGTATTATTAAATTAAATCAAACTGTTTATTTGTGTATTTATGAGCTTAATAATTTTTATTTCATTAGATCCTTATAGCTCGCTTTGACAGTTTATTCGTATTAATTATATTTGCTGTACCATAAAACCTTTGATTCTTTTAGTTCAATGTTTCTCCCAATTTTTCAATCGTTATGTTTTTTTATGTTTATCCCTTTTATAGCAGCACCCACTCCCCAACTCCAGTCATTACTTGAAATTGTTAATAACTTTCGAAATACTAATCCAAAAGTTGTTATCGACCAGTCATTTTTTTAATGAGATCATTATCAACTGAATGGAGATATTATTAAAATTTAAATTCATGTTATTTAATCAATTTTATTTTATAATTTTGTTGTTATAAAAATTTTATTTGTCTTTGATAAGTATTTATCTTAACATTAACTAGTTTGTTTTTTTGGTTAATTTCAATCGGTAACTTTTTTTTTTTTAGATGTTATTAGAATGTTTTTGATTTGAACTTTTTGTCACCAAATTAAAAAATATTGATCAGTTGAGGCATTTTTATTAATCAGTTTTAATAGTATTTATAAATGACAAATTATAAAAAATTAATTATAATACCAATTAAAACAAATAGAAATTTTACTAACATGTCAGATTTTTCAATTAAAATAATTGAGTAGACCTTATCATTTGAAGACTACCACTATACAAGGATAATAATTATACTACAAGATTTTTTTTATATATTAATAATATAATTTTTGTGGTAAACTTTTTAATAAAATATGTCATTTCTAAAATCCATTATTTCCTTCTTCCCAATTAATAGATCCCTTTAATGTGGAAGGTAAATTAAATATATTTTATAAAAAAACTATAGCTACTTTTGGAATATAATAATAAAAATGAATACAAATAAATTATTAATCAATTTATTACTTTACTTTTTATCTTCCTTTAAAAATTACATAAATATTTGAAAGTAAAAAAAAAACAGAAGTAAAACTACAGAAAAATGTATACAATTTTAAACAATATAAAATAAAATAATTAATTTAATTGATGAAAAACATTCTTTAACTCCATTAATTTGTAAAATTATGACATTAAATATGATAAAAATAATCTTTGTCACTGTATTAATAATTAATTTTTAAAATAATAACTTTTATCCAATTAAAATTTTGTTAATTATTTAAAAAATAATGAACTTTTTTATATAAATAATTTACCAATATTATTGAAGTAGTTACATTGCAATCTTCAAAGTATAAGAAGTTTTATAACTTTGATCAGAATACATTTTACTATTCTGGAATTTTTTTTTAATTGCTGTCAAATTTCAATATATGTTAAAGGTAGTACAATATTCTTTAAATTTTGTATACTAATATTCATAAGATACAAATTTTAATAATACTATCTAGAATAATTAGCCTATAATGTATAAAATCAATCTATAAAATATAGTAGATAAAAATAATACTTAAAAACTTAATAATATACAAATAATATTCAAACAAATAAAAATTAACACAATAAAATATAAATAAACATTATACTATTAATAACAACAAAAATATAAATGTATACNCAACTTAGTTTTTATTGTAAAATTTAATTTTGCGGATTATCCGCGGAATTCGTTTATCCGTGGATGTCCTGCCACCCTATTCCACGGATAATCGGGAGTTTACTGTATTTTTATATTCAAGTAAATGTTCCCTTTGGGTCAAATTAATTTGATTTCCTTTTTGTGGTATACTAGATTTATATAACCTACATATATTTCATGAAATAATTCGTACATAATAACTTAATGAAAGTTTATTTTAATCATCAATTAAAACTGAGTAATTGCTTAAATCTAATGAGAATGAAGTTTAAATTATTTCTGTACATTTTAATATTTTTAATTAAGACATTTTTATTAATTTTTCTAGAGAACTAAGTAGAGTTTTACTTGAAAAGGAAATTGCATTGATTGTAATAATCAATTATTAAAAAAGATTATAAATATTATTACCACAGGTAATTTAACCTAATTAAGTACACTAAAAATTAATTTATAATTTAAGTAATTTTAGGTAAATTCAATTTATGATATAAGAATACAATTTCAAAATATAAGTACATTGAAATTACCATTCCTTTTTTATTATTGAGCAATTAGATAACAATGAACTAAAGACAACAGATTTTTGATTAAACATTTACTTCAATAATTTAAATAAATATTGTGCTGAATTATACTAGTATATTGGAACATTTTATAACTTATTATTTACAGTATGTTTAAGTATCAAAATCAATAATATATTAAATAAAAAACTAATTTCAATAAAAAAAAGATAAATCATAACTTCATTGTTGTTTTTTATGCTAAACTTGTTGTATAATACTATAATTTTAGTAACTATTCAGCTTTATTAAAATAAATTCTTACTAGGCAAAGTTTGTAATAAAAAAAAATAATTCAAACATATAATACATACCATTTTATAACATAACATACATATAACTGTTATTTAGGGGACCAAAGTTATACTTTTAAAAAAAAATTTTTTTAAAAGATTATATGAAAAAAATTATTAGAACTTCTAATGATCTTAAAAATCATATGGATTGTATACTTAATGTAGTATTAAATAAAATCATAATTTATTGTATATTTATAAAAAAACCTTCAAAATAATTATTGCATAAAGGTTTTGATTGAATACAAAAAAAGGTCTAGTTAATTTTTATTTTAAAGTATACAAACCATCAATTTTTTTTTTTTACAAAATTGAAACTAGAAATTATATTTATTATTTAATATTTTATACAAATAAATTTATAAAAAGAAATATATTACTTTGTATTTTTCTTTTTTAATATTTTAACCACAAAGATTTGGCAAAAAAAAACTTATTATTTCAGATCAAATTTAAACTATAATTAAACTAAATTATTATTTTTTATTACAGAATGTTTTTAAGGTAGGTGGAATATGTTAGTCTACCAACACATTAAAAAGATTCTGTAATATTTTTACTATCAATGACTCAACAAATCAACAAGAATGTGCATACATTTTTACATAAATTTTATAAACAATATATTAAAATTTAATAAATATTTATTCATTAAAACTATTTAGTTATTTTATCAACATATATACAAACTTGCATATAAATAACTCAAATTTATAAATACCATTTCATAAATTTTAAATGTATTTAGATTGAAATTTTAGTATTTTTTTATTGTCTATGATTTTCTTTATCGGTGAAATATATTATATATTTTTAAATACTTAAGATAAATAAATCACAATTTTATTCTTGAGATACTATATTTAAATTGTTAATAATTTTATTAAATTTAAAATAAATTACGAATAGTAATCTATGTTTTGTTTATTTACAAATTATTTTGTTATAGAATGTTAAAATATTTAGATCTTAGTTTTCTACTTTATCCACAATAAAATACAATTTTTCAAACATAAAAAATACTAAAAAAATTTGAAAAATTATTAATTAAAAAAATTTAGTATCTATTTTTAAAATGGTAACTAAGTTTGACTTGATCCATAAGTACCTGCTGGTGGCCTATATTGCTCTGGTAATGTAAAATGTTGTAATCTATTAAATGCATATTTTCTAATACCTGTATTTTTGAAAGTGTTTTCTCTTCGACAACCCTCACTAAAAAAAAAAAAAAAAAAA
>NW_026099575.1:16206796-16263497 GCF_025091365.1 Daktulosphaira vitifoliae | reverse complement strand
TAAAAAAAAAAAAAAAAAAAAAATGAATAATAAATTATAATTTTACCTATTTTTAATACCTTCTTATACAATCCAAAGCTCTTTGAAATTCATTTTCTGCTAATCCATATTCTAAATTGAGTATAGAACATTGTTCAAGTGTTACTGACATACCAGTGCGATCTTTAGCACTTTTACAACTAGTAAAGCGCAAACCTAAAGGTATACAAGATGATGAAATTATGTTCAAAATAATGACATAATATATAAATATAAATATATAAAAAATATACCCTTAAGTTTACGACACACACGTGATACTAATTGAAGTACTTCCACATTTTTACTTTTGTTTTTGTAAAGTGATTCTTTTAAATTATCCATCAATTTGGTTAGAGAAATCTCTTGTCTATTACAGTTAATGTCATTAGATATATTGAGTTTACGATATTTTGAACAAAATTCACTAAGGCGTTCAAAATTATCAATGTTACTACTGTCTTGAGGTTTTGTATTTCCTAAATTTTCAGCAAGTGTAGCCATCTCATTAATACCTATGTTGAAGAAAATTGGAGTAACTCTAAATGGTGTTTTTAAAGATATAAGTGACTGGACTAAATCAGGAACTGGAATAAGTACACATAATGAGTTTTTAGACCCTATTATACGTGGCATTATTTCTTTTTTTGGATTATCCCTGAAAAAAAATATATATATAATTGAAATACATAGAATCATTATATTATTTAATATAATATCGTACTTGACAGCCTGAGATAATGGCATAAGAGAGAAGTTTACAGTAGCCAAATCTTCAACAGCTACAGCCATATCACCCCACATATCAATTTCGTTTCCATAATAGCTTAAAAGACATTCAAAAGATGCAAGACATCCTATTGATGACAATAAAAATAGGAATTCTGGATCAGGTTTTTGACACCACAACTTTGCCATTAGGCCACTGACTAATGCTGTCAACTAAAATATGAGAAAAAAAGACATAAATTGTATAATTAAATTTTTTATATTGAAATCATAAAAATAATAAATACCGCTTGTGAGAAACAAACATGTCTTCTATATCGAACATTGCAAGACCTTTCTGCAGATCTTTTATCTTCTTGAACTCTGAAAACACTGTGAGTAAGTCGAGCAGTTTTTAGTAGACCATCCATAGCTTGACGTAATTTTTTCATACTTGGTTTTAACTCAATTGCCCAATCCGTCATTAAGTTAAAATCAAGGCCTTCTGTAAATTTATTTCTAGAAGATGAACTAAAAATAAAAAATTAAAATAGATAACTATTTATACATACTATGTAAATGTACATGTATGTGTTTATAAAAATACCTAAAATTTTTAGGGCCTTGTGCTTCAGTATTTAGTTTAGAGGTAACAAGGTTATTGAATCCAGAGTCTAGGCTAGTTGGTTGATTTACGCTGCTTAATTTCTAAAAGTAAAAAATTAAAAATAATTTATAAAATGAAGTAAAATTAAAACTATATTAAAAATATTATTAATTTAAAAAACTAAAAAATATTAAAAATATTAAACTCAAAGCCACAAAAAAATTAATGAAAAGTCGCGGATACGTATTTCGGAAACAATGTTACCATTATCAACGCTAAACACATACTGACGTTACACATTAGCGTTGATAATGGTAACATTGTTTCAGAAATACGTATCCGTGACTTTTCATTAATTTTTTTGTGGCTTTGAGTTTAATATTTTTAATATTTTTTAGTTTTTTAAATTAATAATATTTTTAATATAGTTTTAATTTTACTTAATTAATTAGCCACAAGTGATCAATTTTTATTATATAATTTATAAAATGTTTTATAAATTATTATAGAAAAAACTTGCTTGATTTGTAATTGAAATATCTGATTTAAAACTTTGGCTTCTTTGAGAACGTAATCTGACAGCAGGACTATTACAACGCCCACAGAGAAACTTAACTTTGCTAACAAGACACATAATACTAGCTTCAATATTTAACTGAGTAAGTTCCCAAGGTTCGGGTTCTTCAGTTGGTTTATAATAATTAGCTGATGGTGAGTTACACATTGCATAAGTATCTAAAAATTGACCATTTTTCATTCCATTTTCACTAATTATAGAATTTTCTTTGGTATCTATGAAAAATTATAACAAATGATTAAATAAATAGTTTTGATTGATGTTAAGAAAATACCAGATGGATCTATTTTTTTTATATGATTTTCGTCTATTTCTATGTCACATTCAGGAAATAACACAAACTGTTGTTCATCTTGAATGTTATCAACATCTTGTTTTTCTTTTAAATTTCCAGTGCTATGATTCATAAACATTTTTGGGCTTTCGGGAGTGCATAACTCTTCTGTATCTGGTGATTGCAGATCAAAATTAATTTGACTTGCTATTCGTTTAAATGGAGATATTTGATAATCAGTGTTATTTTTAGAATAAAAACAATTTTCGGTTAATACAGGAGTAACTTTGTGTTCTTCAATAAAATTAAAAGCTTCTTCAACAAGTTTTGGATCCCAAAGACTTAATAAAATCCTTGTCTAAAAGTTATAAACGTGAAAAATTAAATTAATTTATATTGGTTTTACAAGCTATCAAATTTTATTTTACTTTAGATATCATATCATTGCAGATAGGCATCATTCCATCTGTTTGTTTTTCTTTAGCTAAATTTAACAGTGTTTTCATTGCATCAACTACCTCTCTTCTAAGTAATTTAATAGCTTGAATTGCATCAAAGGCCATACAAATTTTACTACTCACAATAGATTGATCGTTTGACTTTAAAGGCACTTCTTTAAGTTGTTGTAAAAGTCTAAAAATTAAAAAAATAAAATATTATAATTTAGAAAACTGAATTCATTAAATTCAATATTTTAACTAACTTTATCAACCCTCCAGTTTTAGATTTATGAGAATGTGCTGTAAAAGCACCAACAGTAATTATATCATAAAATCCACTTTTTTTCAATGTATCATTTTGTACCCAAATACGTTGTAAGTGCAAATTTGTTGGGACAAATTCCAATGTTCGATCATTTTTTCGAGAGCTTGGCTTAAAGAAAATTCCTAAATAAAAATTAAAAAGGTTACTTACGTGAATCTAATTTTATTTTATTTAACTCTAAATTATGTTATACCTTTTGTATTTTCCAGGTTTTGTTTAGCTTGAGAATAAGAATGCAACAGTTGTAAGTGACGATCAAGTAATTCTACTTGTTTAGAGTGCCATGGCTCTGTAAGTTCACCCATTCCTGAGACTTCTTGCAATAGTTCTTTTTCTTCAAGTATCCAAATATTTCTATTGTAAAATTTAGAAATTGAAAAAAAATATAAATTTTAATTATTTAGTTTCATTAAGCTAAAAAGTACTAACAATAACTGTTTGGGCAGATAAAAACATAATTTGCTTTCAGCCATAATTTCATATAGTGAAATATCACCTCTTAATCCAGAATGAAATCGATATGTAACAAATGATATATTATCAAACAACATGTATAAATAATTCTGTAGTGGAATGCGAAATTTCAATCCTAACCTTGGAGGAAGTGACTGTGTTCTTCGGTGATTGTTTATCTTTAAAGTATTTATAAGATTACAATTAGATAAGTTTTAATGTTTTAAAATAACTTACTGATTTATTAGAATTATTATGAACAAGTGATTTACAGGGAGTTGATTCTGTACTCATGTTATGCCCGATTTGCTTGTCCGGTCTACATATAGTTAATGTTACAAATCCAATTATTCTATCAAAATCTGATTGAACATTTAAATATGTTAAAGGTAGACGCACTCGTTGACTATTACATCGTGAATGTGTTGTTTCCAATAGTGAACAAAGAACAGTTTCACAGTGTCCCATTTTTATAGCAGTACCAGAAATTAATTCTCGTACATCATATACTGTTATTCTTATAATTGAATCTTCAGTTAAACCATCATTATGTTGAAGCCATATACTTCTTAAAAATGTTGGATTACTGCTATCAATTACAACTTCTGTATTAGCATAATTAATCCAGATTTTTTCACAAGGAATAAATAGAGATACAACGATAACTGGGTTTGGAGAACGACCATGACCATCACACACAAGATTATCACAAGAAAAACAAATTTCACATAATGGAGCTCTAGCCAAATCTAAAAATATGAAATTTTATATTAAAGAAAAAAAATATATATATATATGAATATAAACAGTGACGGACAGTAATAATTGTGGTAATAATTTCAATGTAATGTGGTAGTCAATTGCTTCAATAATTTGGTATTATATATTACTGTTATAGCTTTAATGTCACTCTACATCAAAATATTATACTACTGCTATAGTAGTAATCTCCATCAATGTCTTAAACAAAAATGTTAACCTAATTTTGGTTGGTTTTTACGCAATCTCCACATATCAATATCTAGTTCAGGTTTTCGCTTTTCTTCAAGTTGTTTTCTGAGGTTTAAAAGTCGAGCTCGCATAGTGTCATAATTGGCCTGTTTTAAGGCTTCAAACCAAGAATCTCTTTCTAGTTCTGTTCTAGCACCAATTTGTTGACAAATACCATTTTCAAATACTAAAAGTATAATGTTAAAATAAAGATAAAATTTTAAGTGTTAGTAAATATATCAAAATTAAAATTAAAAAAATAATTGACATTTTAACAATTTTTTTTAAATATTTGATTTTAGAACATAAATAATATAAGTATTAAGTGGCTTTCAAAACTAGAATGTTTTTTTTTTACTTTACCTCTTAATTCTATTTTAACACACAAAAAAATGAGTTGTGCTAAATTTGGGACCAATCCATTTAGGTTAGCCTGTGCCCCCTGACCTATTAAATTGAGTAGAAGAGGCAAATTTAATAGAAATAACTGATCTATGTCTCATAACTTTTTTTGCTTAACTTAGAATTATGAAAGTAAAAATCAAGTAAAGGTAGTTTTACAACAAATTCAAAAATAATAACTTCAATGTGGTTTTCTTAATAAATATTAAGTAGAAATATGAATATTTTGTATACTTACATACAACTGTATACATACATATTTTTACTGTATGTAGTGTTTTTGTGGGATATTGAATTTGTTGTAAAATTACCTTTACTTGAGTTTTACATTCATAATTCTAAGTTAAGCAAAAAAAGTTATGAGACATAGATCAGTTATTTCTATTAAATTTGCCTCTTCTACTCAATTTAATAGGTTTAAATTTAATTTAATTAAGTGCCACCCTAATAAGTATATTATTGAAAAAATCAACATAAATGTAATGAATAAAAATCTTTCGATAAATAGCATTATGTCAAAAATACTTATACCTAAATGTAATAATGAGAAACTCACCAATATGAAAATTAAATGATCCTTCTAATGGAGATTCGTCTAATTTTACAGTATAATTTTGTAAAATTATAATACCCAATAAATCAGAGAGTTGGTCATTAGACTTTAAGTAAAACAGTAAATTACCTCTTAAACGGCACCATCGTTCAAAATTAGCTTTAAAAATATAACAATAATAATGATTAATTTCTATATTTAAAAAGAACTAAATATTATAACTTAAAATTGTTTTATAAATCGGCTACTGAATAAAAAATCAATTAAATCCCATAAATAAAAGAAGATAAAAATTGATCACTAATGTAAAATTAGTATGAGTTTAGTGCTGATGATGGTAACATTTTCCTCTAAATACATAGCATAATTATATAGTAATTTTAAGATTTTTTGAGTTAAATACTTTTTATAATTTTTAGTTTTAATCTCATATTGCAAGTAAAATAAATACTATATTTCTTAATTTTAAAATAAAAATTATTAAGGTTTCTATTAACATTTTAGTACATATAATTACATTGGAATAAGATCAAAAGAACATGTTAACTAAACATTTTTTTAAAACCATATTATATAGTTTTTTAATATCATTTGTATTTGCAAGGATAGACCTCTTGTAGTTAAATATTAATACTTTAGTAAAAGTACCCTATGAGTTATATTGTTCAAAAAATAAATTCAATAAAAAAATAGAATATTGTTTAAAAAGAAAATTTTTTTTTGATTAATTGTGCAGAATTAGAAACCAAAATGATAAAGTTAATTAGTACCAACCAGCCTCTGAAGTTAAGTGAAATAGTTAATTTTAAAATGAAATTTAAACTATAATTTTTTTATGTTCAACTTAATTTATATCAAGAGATATTGTTGACCAACCAACAAATAGAAAATATTATGGAAATTAAAAAATTTCACTTTTATTTAGGTTGAACAAATAAAAACAGGCAATATTTTTTTCTGAATGGGCAAACGTTCGTCACATTCGTTTTTGATAAAATTGGCAATTTAAGCTAATTCAAATGTTAAAATTAATTTTTTTGACTTAAAAGAAAAAAAAATTTAAATATGTTTAACTTTATATTCTATGTCAATTAGTTTTATATAATATTTATGAATATCAGTGTACCCTATTATAAGGTATATTAAAATAAATTAAATTACAACACCAAAAATTTTAACACAAAAATAGCACATATTTGAATATGATAATCATGTTCATTATATCCCAAAAATTTTTTTTTCATAGTATAGTATATTACATAAGCTTTAATTTAAGATAAATTAAAGTGTCAATATTTCCGGAAAATTTTCAAAAATTGAGAAGACAAAGTATAATTTGTGTGCAAAAATTGTTATATAGAATCCCCCCTGTGGTCAGGTCAAAAATCAAATTTTCAAAAAATGTACATCAAATGAAAGAAGTAAATATGAAATATTTATGAAAAAATAATTGTATTGATTCATACATTTTAAAAATGTATGGTAGTTTTAAGTAAAAAATGTAAATCATTAATTTTTAAAATTGTAATTTTTTAAAATATTTCTCCCATTTATAAGGAACGAGGGGAATTTTTTCAATTTTTAAGGGTAATGTCTTCAACTAGATACAATTTGTGATCTTTTGACGTATTATTGAGAAAAATCGGTTCAGTGAGAGGCGAGAAAAAGTAGTGACAGACACAAAATAAAAAAAATAAATGTGTCATGGTAAAATTAATACCTTCTCAGCTTCACATTGAAGCTATAACAGAATTAATACTATAAATAGTAAAAATGTGTATAAATCTCAACATTTCAGAAAAATATGTTTTTTTTTCAATTTTTTTTAGCATACTAAAAATGATTATTATTTTAAATATACAAATCAAATTTTTTTTAATAATTACACTTATATAAATAAAATTTGTTAATATAACTCGATTTGCACTTATTTTAATTTTGTATTCTAGCTGTTGATATAAGCCCTAAAAATGTTCTTAGATAAAAGATCACATAAGATATTTTAATGATACTACTAATTAAAACTTAATAAATTAACTTAATTTTAATAAAAAAAATATCAATAAGACAAATATATGTTTTTTTCTTAATTAAAATTTTACTAAGAATTTTCTTATCATATCATTGGATTCAAATTACACTACCAAAGTAATAGTAGGTACATAAATTACACTAAATGCATAAAATAGATAAAAAAATAATTATTTAAAAATAATTGTATTAATGGGGTGACAATAAGTTTAGGAATAAAATTTGATTTCATGCATTATAAAAAAAATTATACTACTAAAATTAGGATTGTCTTTTTAATGAATGGATTAATTGTTAAATATGTCCAACTGTAAATGTTTAACTATCATGCGACGACATTAGTGTGCATGCTATTTTTAAGAAGAATTTTAATTAAATAGATTATAAGATTCTATATTATATATTATAAGAACCTTAATAAATATTAGTGAATTATTGCTGTCATAGATATCACAAAACTGAAGTTTTTAATGAAAACATACCGAATAGTTGTTATTGATATTATTTATCAGATTAATAATAACTTTAAGTAAATGTAAATCACTTTTAAGACTATATACCTTTTTGTGATCCGCCATAACAGTTCAGATCGCTTAATCGATCACGTTTTTTGCTTCTCTTGGAATCTTTTTCTGAAATGGTTTAAATACATCTAATAGTCTAAAATAAATTTAATTTGAAGGAATGAATGATGAATTTATACTATCTATAGAAGAGGTAAGGTATTGCATTAATTTTTAACTTTAGTCACTTTGGACACTATTAAGAGAACTTGAAAATATTTTAAGCATCTTTGCTCTCTATATAAGAAGTCGCTCTATAGTCATTTCTTTAAATGTAAGATTCTAAAAAGATTTGGAAAATATATTAAGGATAACTGTCCAGAAATTATTTTATTGAGATTTGGTAGATTTCAATAAGTGGTAGCTGTTTGAATAAAAAAAAGTAGCTTACCCATATATTTTTATATTTTTACTATTACATTATTATTAAACCAATAAATTCATTAGTTAAATAATTTTAGATATTTCTTAAAAAAATAACTAAGTGATATTAAAATATGCAATCAATAAAAATATTCTCATCCAGTGATGTATTTAGAAATTTTTTATGGGGAAGGTCCAGGTAGCTTTTCAAATGTAGAGTAAATAGGAAAATTAATTTCTCTACTCTACGCATTACTACGATTTTATTTGTCCACAGAAGGTTCCACTGAACCCCAAGGACTTTCCTGTAAATACGCCAAGTTTCTCATCAGAAATATATATAAATACTATCTATAAAAAATTAATGTTTTAAAAATTTGTTATACTTTTTACCCAACCTTATAAATAGTAATCTGTACATAATTTGAATGATCATGCAATAACGTGTTACAAAGTAACAATACACACAAATTATTAAAAACATGCCAAGCTTTAAAAATAGAGCTTTTATTTTAAATATCAATTGAATTTTATATAATAAGAATTGTTAAAGAAAAAATATTAATATAGTATATCACAAAATATTAGCTCACTTTCAGTTTTCCTAAAAAACCCTTCTTGTCGTTCACGAATTAATAGCAAACCTTCTTTATCAAATTTATTTGATGGCTGTTGAGCTAATGTTATCATCTCTTGTTTATTGAACCGCATTTCATTAGTCTACCCTAAAATAATAGAATAACAATGTGTTTAAAGCAGGGCAAGAAAACATTATAAATAATGTTAAAATTATAACATTTAAAATGAAATTTATTGTCGAAACTTAATTAAAAATGAAAGAAAATATTAATAAATATAAAACATTGTTTAACATAATACAACTTTTAACGTAAAACAACAATTTTCATTAAAACGAAAATTAATTTTTTTCATGTTATATTTAAAAAAATTCTAAGTAAGAAAACAGTAGTTAATTGACTTTTATTTAAATTACTTATGATAATGAATTATGATTCAAAACCTTTTAATGAATAATGTTTTAATATAAAACATTAATCATAAATAGTGTATAGTTTTTAAATATTAAATGTAACTGTAAACATTAAATAAAAAAACAATTTTTAAATTAACTAATTCTTTAAAGGTATAATATCTTGAACAATACACTTGGTGCTAGTGAAATTAGCTTTAGTGCACTTTCTAGAGTAAACTATTAGTATAAATAATAGTACACTAATATCAATTAAATAAAATTTTAATACAAAAATAAATAAATAACAATAAAACAAAATAAAAAGTCATCTGGTTTAATTCTTGGTAAGTAATACTTCCTAAAATCAGTGTTGAGAAGGAACTGGTTCCAAAAGGAACGGATTCCTGGAACGAGTTCTTTTTGAAGGAACGATGCTAGGAACTGCTTCCTTTTAAAATAAAGGAGCGAGGAAAATGAACAAATTCCATTTTTTAAGGATCGTGAACGGAAATTACAGTTCCTAAACATTTTTATAAACATGTTTTAGTGTAGTTTTCTTCGTATCTAGACATTAAAATATTAAGGTATTTTTAGTTGACTTTTGACAATGGAAGTCCTCTATATACCCAGCCGAGATCATAGCTGTTTAAATGAATCAATTGACTATAAATAGAGTTATTATCACATGTAGGTATACAGTAAATATTATTTATATATGTGTACATATATTAAATAATGCACCGAATATTATCGTCGTTTCTTGTTAACTAATATATGTTAAAGGTTTTGGGTTTTCTGATTTATTATTTCTAATTTATATGTAGACAATAGACATTGGTAGCGTTGACACAAGTCGTTAGCATAATTTTTGAATACTTTTAGATAAGGAATACTACAAATTTGTTTTGTATTCAACTGCTGATGAAAATCATTGATGACCGTTATCATTATCTCATTGCCACAATTTATTAAATAACTTTGTTACATAAAAGGAACGAAGAGTGGAACGAGTTCTTATTTTGGAGGAACTGGATCTGGAACAAGTTCCTTCTTAATATAAAGAACTAGGATTTAGAACGAGTTCATATTTTAGAAAATGAACGAGGAACAGAACGAGTTCCATTTAAAAAGGAACTTTCCCAACACTGCCTAAAATAAAATAGCACATTAGAATATTTAAGATTTTAATTATTACAAAAATACTAAGTATAATAATGACAAACTTAGTACATTAGTCATTGGAAAGTAGTTAGACTGATACAATAAAAAAATTAGAGTGTCACTAATATATCAAAAATATTTGTTAGTCACATTAATAGAAGAGTTCGTATTAAAAAAAACGAAATAGAATAATTCAAAATTTAAAATTCAATATTAACAAAAATGTACATATTATACATAATTAAATTACCTGTTGTTTACTTAATTGTATAAATCCGTAAACTACCACATTTTGCTTAAAATTTGTAATAATATAATGTAATTTTAAATTAGGCTAGCTATAATTATTTACTGTATAATTAGTATACTATGGCTAAACTTTTAATGCAGTAGTAGTAAAAATGTTTTATTTGTTTTAATAAATTTGTTTTTGGAAATGATAACAATAACATCGGAATAAAAATGTGAGATAAAAAAAATTTGTGATATGAGCATTGATTAATTTTATGTATGATACGTACATCTAACAAATACATAATGTATTTATCAGAGAGATCATTTCAGATTTATTTAAAGAGAACAAATTTTTAACAAACCCATCAATTCACCAAGCCTTACAACCCATTCACATTAAGCTTCACATAGAAAATGCCGATGTTATGGCGTAACAAAAGGAAGGACAGATGTGATGCTTATTACCCTAAGTTTGACCGAAAATTCATATTTTAATAATTTAATCAACAAAAAATGCTTTTATTTTATTTACTTCTAAAATTTAAAGTCATTTAGTCGATCAAATGAACTCTGTTCAACCATTGAAAAATAACTTCAGGCGAAAAATTAAATTAGATTCCTCAAACATCTTGTGTCAAATTACGCCTATGGACTATAGTTCAATAACTACAAAATAATATGTTTTGTATTTTATGGTGATTTAAAGTTGTATTTGGTCATGATGCGAATAACAGAAAGTGGCTGTTCATTAAATTTCTGCTATATTTTAAATTAAGTAGCATGAAATATTAAATAAATTATATATTTCTCATCTCTTTCTATCAAATTATATAAATATATACTTTTATTGCATTTTTTTAGATTTTAATCATTCATTAGATCCTCTGGTTTTTCTTAAAGTATAGCTCAGACAGCAAGAGTGTGGATCGACCGATCTCAATTTTTACTAAAAAATTTTCTAGGGCAAATGCCCTGCTGCTACTCTCCTAATGACATCATTGATTTTATTATTAACCATGTAATATATATTATCTGAACTCAGACCATAGATATCCTGACACTAGTACTATGACAAAATCTTAAATTTTATAACGAACTGAAATAGTTAGATCACAATTCAGACGCAGACGAATAATGCGGTTTTATGTGAGAAATATGACATTGTAAGTATCATAAACATTAACTACAAATTATAACTATAACAAAAGTAGTGAAAAAAGAAATTATGAATATGGTCACAGGTATTCATTGCAATGTCTAATAAATTCTAGAAAAGACACTGGAACGCGTAATTTTTAAATTTAGTATAATACTTTTTTTGATTTAGCTAATTTATTTAAATTTTTTTATTTAAAAATTTGTTTAGTCACAATTATGCTAATTTGAAAATACCTTTATTGAGTATTCTCACATAATAGCTACTCTTATGACCAATTTTTAATTTCAGTATTGAGAATTATGCTTAATTAAGTACTTAACATAATTGTGCTTGATGTTTAGTGTTACGCTAAAAATCATAAATAGATTTAATAATGTAGGATGAAGAATTTCACAATTTACTCTGTTCTTTTATTGAATTTTAATTTTCCAATCCCAATTATCATCACAAAATAGTATATAATAATAACTAATGGTAAAAAAAAATTATACGTTTGTATTTGTGTAGCAGTGTCGACTTTAACCCTGTGCAAGAATTATTTTGGCGCTCTTTAAAAAATAGTATATATTTTCTGAGCTGTCTAGTATCATCGTACTTGTCGTTCAATGGAAGATTGCGTAGTCTTTAAAACTAAGCATTTAAAATAGTAATTAACAACACTAATAATATTAAATGAAATATTGTCGAGTCTACTTTTTAAAATTGTATACACATTAAAGGCTTAACAAAAATAGAATTTTAGGGGGTGGTAAAATAATTGTTCCTTCATTTTAAAAATATTTTTTATGCAACAATATTTGTAATTTTCTAAGTTTTTGAAATACTTACTTACTTCATTGTTGCGTCCACCAGACGTGTCCCTGCGGGGGGAGCAATGAGGGCGATCACCCCAATACAATGTTTTTAATAAAATAAATTACAATGTGTAGTGGCGGATTCAAAAAGTAATGGGTGTTCTTGAGAGATGGTGGGTGGATAGCGATTTTAAAATTTTAAAAATCTATATCCTATCTACTATTTTTGACTTTGGCGCTATTGAAATAAGTGATCTCATCTTATAAGTGAGAATATATTTTAAAATAAATGATTGGGGTTTGTTAATTATTTAAATTCTATAGAACTAACATTTATTGGCAATATACATACTGTCATAATACTATTAGCTTAATAATTTATTTTTTGTTCAGCAGTTACAATAAAATATGGAATGATTGCAATAAGAAAAAATAGTGTTTTTATTTGTATCACTTCAATTTTATTTGTATAACTGAAAACATTTTATCGTTAACTAACAACTGAATACACTTATTATTTTACTAAGCTACTAATAACTCTATAAGTGACAATTTTTAAAATAACAATGAATAAATTAATTAAAGTTGTCTTAATTGTTTAATTTCTACAATTATAAAAATAGCTAACAAGAGGGTACAAATTTTTGATGATTTTATGCCTTGTTCATTAAAATAGTCCAAAATTAACAAAAACTGGGCTTGCTAATTAATGACTTCTAGTGCTAAGTATATACATTAATAACTATTCGTTATATCACATTGTAATTATCTATACTCAAAAATAACAGAATACTATATTTCAATATTATTGTTAATTTTTAATGGTAATATATTACCATTCAAAATTTTTTTACCATTTAAAGTGTTATACAATATAATTATTTTGATCTTATAAATAAATATTTATATTGTATAACAACTCTAATGCTTTGGTTTTAATGAATACAATCAAATAAGTTTAATAAATGTATATTTCATTCATGATTAAATATAACTTTTTAATCATTATTTAAAAATTAATATTAACCATTTTAATATTTAAGAGCAATGAATCTTAATATAAAATAGAACAAGGATAAAAACGCTTTTCTAGAAAAATTACTTAGCGTGCTCGGATTTTCAAATTTTTTTTTTCAACGAAAGTCTCGGTTACGAGACCCCGGGAAAATTATTGCCAATGGTCGGAAAACTTTTAACACTCGCTCGCGAGCGTTTTAAAAATTTGACCGTTTTCGAGAAAAACGATCGCTGACGCCAGCGAGCTTTTTTTTAAGTTTACGCGCATGTTTTTCTTTTCTGAGGTTTTCTTTTCATTTTTTTTCATATATTTATATTTTGACCCTGAATTTGTAGAAAATGAATTTTTACACAATTTTTCTTTTTAATTTATTTTTAATACATGTTAGTTGTCATATATGAAATGATTAGGTTAGATTATTAACTATATTTTTGAATTGATGTTATGTTATTTATTCTAATTTATTATGTTTAGTTTATTAAGTATACAGATACTTTCTGTCAATTTCTTTTAAATATGTTTATAATACAAAATGAGTTGTTATATTCAATTAATTTTATTGTTATAAATATATTTTGTTTTAACTTTGGCTTTATAATCAGCTTACTGTTCAAATATACTATATTAGCTTTTTTTTTATCTTATTTATCACATATATGATGTATAAGTTAATGAGTTTATCGTAAAAATTAGGATCCATTTATAACAACTATGCTGTCTAACGTCAAATCACACTAATCAATACTTATCAAAATTGACTTTTTTTTACATAGTCTCAGGAACAATAACATGCCGAATTTTTTTATTATTCTATAATATTAATATAATTAGACTATTAATTATCGTGTATACCAGAGGTGTATTTAAAGGGCATATGGGTGATTGTCCCTCTTAACAAGCGCTATCAATATTTTTTTAGTCGATTTCTAAGAAATATAGCTCAAATGACCTTTCTTTGACCATCACTTTGATTTTTAACAAAAACATTTCTATAGCATGTTTACCAAAGTAAAAAAATTAAATACCTTTTTAAAATAATTTCAATGAAAACACCCCAAGTGAGTACCTCAGTAACAAACGTCAACGTTATACCTAATACATTTAAATATTTTTCTCTTTTTAAATTTTCCTGTATTTAATAATTAAATTTTTAATATATTTTTGTTACATTAATTCTGATGTAATATTTTTTCTGTAAAACACTTTTCATGCACGTCGTAGGCGTGTACTTAAACCGAGATCAGTAGCCCACTTATGAGGACAGCCCAAATAGTCTTACGAGTCTAAGGCGTGTGAGTTTCGTAGATCCTCAGGTCTGGAGCGGAGCCTCAGCTAGCCGAAGCCTAATAATAGAATAATTAAATTAAGTACAAATCAAATTTAAACAATTTTTGTCATAATAAAAATAATTTATTTTTTATCATTATACTGAAATTTAAGGTCTTTTAAATAAAATGTTAGGCTCAAATAAATTATAATTTTTCGAAAACTTATCAGTAATAAATATATATATATCAATAGTTCAGTGGCAAAATGTCCTAGATGTCCTATGATCATAAATGAAAAACTTTTCTGTAATACATTTTTGTTTATATAAAACAATATATAGTATAAAATTTTATAAACTTGATTTTATATAAACAAAAGACATGAAATTTATTACAATAATAGAAATGTTTACTAATATATAAGTTTAATGACAAATTAATTTTGTGTAATACTTTTTTTTTAACAAAATCATATGACAATACTAATTTTAAAATAAACCAATTATTGTTATTTTTTTATTAAAAGTATTACATTCTAAAATCTTTAATATTTTCGAAATTGTTTTTTAAATCTTTCATAATGAAAATCATCTGTAGCATTATCTCTTTTTTTCCTTTTATCAACATTATCGTTCGAGTTTACTTGAATATGTTTTTCTGATGATGGTATATTATTTTTTTTTCCTGTTTGTATAACATTGTCCAAATTAACTAAAATCAAAAAGTTAGTTTAATAGTAAAAATAACTAAAATAAATACATAACATATTGTCAGCTTAAAGCAAGAATTCTCTAAAAATTGCAACAAAATTATTCTATTAATATAATTTAAGTGGTATCAGAAAAAAAAGATCTTTTAGAATCTGATACTTAATGACCATTAATAAATTATAAATTTTGAAAATTTTCTTTAGGAACCCTGACGAAAATATACAAAAATGTAATTGATTTCATTATTAATTTTTACTCTAAGACAATTTTATCTCCCTAAGAAGTCCATTTTAGTATATTTAGGGGTCTAATTTTATTTCATAACAAATATTATCTCCATAGCTATATTAGTAATGCAGAATAATAATTTAATACATATTTTCTTAGTTATTTGAAATGAAGTTTCTGAACTACAATTAAAATCCAATGTCTTATTTTCTTTATTTTAGATTGGTTATTTTAGCATAAAATATAATTGTATACTAAATGTATTTTAAAAACATTATTGTGTGTACTAGTAGTACTATTTCTATTATTAAAATCTAGTTTCTTTTTTTTTTTTATTGATACTTAATAAATAGTAAAAATCATTTTTTTGGTTAATGAAAAAATTTACCAGTTCATTATATTTTTAAGAATTTTGATTTATAAGTTGATCTATATGATAAATCTAACTAATCTACCATATTTAAAATTAATAAAATTAATCTTTATATATATAATTTATCTAAATCATTTATACAAAGAAATGTTAATTAAAGGAGTTTGGTAGTTACATCTATTGTGTTGAATAAAATTTACTGCCATATTAGTAGGTACAAATTGTGATGGCCCATCATTTTTATTGTGACGATCTCTAATAAGTTTCATTTTAGCCTCTTCTGTAGCTTCAATATTTTTTATCTTAGCCCTAAAATTTCAATAACAGATTAAAATAAAAATAAAAGTAAATTTTTGAAAGGCAAATATTCTTACTCAATTCCAAGATCAACTTCAGGTATACCACTGAGCATTTGATTAGATAACATTTCTTCAGAACGATGGGTAGTTGAACTTCTTAAGTGTATTGGAACAGCTTGTAAAGCTGCTAATTCAGGAGGACAATAATTAGATTTATTTAAAGTATTAGTGTCATCATCATCTTTATTTTTAACTCTTCCAGTTCTCAATGCAACTTGTTCATCAATGTATTTCATCCTAAAAATACAAATTCAATTAAATATATTAATTTTATTAATAATTATTTTTTATATAGAATTAAGTACTGAGCCATATTTAAAATTTATTAATTCAGGAGCAACATTATTTTGACTTTGAAATTTTCTTTTTAAAAAACATTTGTTATATTAAAACAAGTGTGTAAAGAAATATTTAGCTTAGCAAAATGTCTCCCATCTGAGCTTTCTAAATATAACCAAAATATATATTATAAATAATTGATAAAAAAGCTAAATACATTTCTTCATCTTCATCTCTTTTATTGGTTTCTGCTGAAAATTGAGTTCCAATTCCAACATCATAGGCATCATCCACTTGAGTCACTTGTCCTGTTTTCAAAGCTGTCATATTAATTAAACCCCCAGTTTTTACTTTAAATGGATCAACCTAAAAGTACAGAAGAAATTTTTTTAAATAATTGATTCTAAATAATTTAAATGATTCAAAAATTAATATTTCAAATTTTTTATAAAATTTATTGATACAGTCAGAGATTTTAATGTCATTTTGACATTAAAATAATATATCTTTCTCTTAAAATAAACTCTTATTTATTTAGATTATTATCATTAATAAATACCATTAGTTTTTCTTCTTCTTGGGAAAGTTTTTCTCCTAATGCAAGGCTTACTATATTAATACCATTAGGACGATCTCTTAGTTTTTGTATAGTTTTCATTTCTTCAAGTTTGCTTCTATTTAAATAAAAAAAAATTATGTATAAAAAAGTTTAAGTTATATAAAATTTATTACATAAAAGAAATATAATAATATAGAGAACTACAAATATTTGATAATTACAATAACGTGTCTTCTTCACCTTCTTCTTCATCTGAAGATACTTTTTTTCTTAGTGATCGATCTTTGAATTTCTTTTTAAATATAGTAGATCTAAGAATGAAATAATGCAACATAAGATTTTTTATGTTTTATACTGTAATTATTAAAAATAAATAATATAATAATAAAAGTATTTTTTTAATAAATTGGATACATAATATAAGTTAATAAAAATAAATAATATTTTATTCAGTACATATTTATATAAAAATTGTTACTTAATGAAATAATTAAAGGAGTATTCTCTATAAACCAATTTGTATTTGAATATTTTTCATAAGAATTTTCAAAAAAAAAAAAATAGTACTAACAAATTCGAATTATCATTGACTTTTGAATCGCTATGTTGAATAACATTTTCCAGATTTTCGTTGAATGATTTATCACCCATTCCATAAATTATTTTTCTAACTAATTTTTAAAAATATTTACAAAAATTAATTTATTTTCAGTTTAAATCTTATAATAAGTGTACCAAAACTAATTTGACATTTTTAAATACGACTATCATCCTTCGTGAGCAAGTCTCATGTTATCAATATTTTTAGTTATGATAAATATTTACTGTGTATTTTAAACAATATTATATGATTTTATAATTAGAACCTTTAGATAATAACAGTTTAACAGTTGAAAGTTGGAATAAAATTTGGTTGTAATAACTCTCGTACTTAATTATTGCACTTTATAACATTTTATTTTTTATCATTAATGTTGTAACCTGTTGCCTTTTTATTGGTACTATTTGAATAGATCTATCAACTAATTTATAAAAACCTTCATTTTTATGACCATGGGATTTGACATCAATCGATTTGTTGGCGAAGTAGATGAAGAACTACTTTGTCCGATTTGTACTGGAGTGTTGCAAGACCCTGTTCAGGTAAAAAATTAGTTTTTAAATTTAGTATTTAACTATATCGAGTGGTAACTAGTTTATGTAAAATTAATTTAATTTATTAATTTATTAAAATTGCAAATTAAAAGATAATAATGCATATAAGTGTATGAAATATTAATATATTACATTTGTAGTATTCAGACATCAATATTTAATTTGAGTATAATTTAAGGTATAGTATCTATAATTTGTAAAAAGTTTACATTACCTAATGTGTGTATTTAATGAGCATTGTAAACATCATTCATTTACATTATGCTTTGGTAATTGGGCAACAAAGAATATAATACAGTAGTCGAGTTTATTGGATTTATAGTTTATTGACTCATTCGCATAATTGACTCAAACAGAACAGTTTCAATTTACATTTGATTTACATACAGAAAAATATTCATTTATTTGACTCATTACACAATTATTATCCATAAGATAAATTACAAATTAACTCTGTTCTACTAAAGTTTACCCACAATACCAGTATATTGTTATTATCATGTAGATAAATTAAATTATTTTTTCACAATAAACAAAACAGTCGTTGGCTGCTTGAAATAATCAAACATTTTACTGAAGACAAAAATCTATCCTGCATAGTTTCTTAACAGAAATTAATTTGGTATGATAAACAAATACATGTTAAAATTATCTAATGTTCTATCTACTTTATTTATTTATTACATTTTATTATACCATGATTATATATATTTATATTTATTTCATAATCAGTAATCTAAAATCTCAATAAATATTTTAAACTTGCATAAGTATTTAATTTTTTGAGGATCTACTTTAATTAGTATCTTAGAATTTTTTCTATACGTTTTACCTGATGATGACGTAAGTTCAACTAGTAGTTATTAAATAATTATTATATACTCAAGGCATAGCTGTTATTAATTTTTTTAATTTTTATTATTCATAATATATTATTATTAACTCATACTTCTATACTCTGTCTTACACCTACTTATTCTTAAATCCTTTTCTTCAAGAGCTGATCTCTATACCTCTAGTTTTTGATTAATTTTCTTCCTATTTCTCCTATTAACACTATATTTAGCATAAAACATGCACTACGGTACATCTCCTCGTATTTCTCTAGTAATTTCATCCATCAAGAAAATAAGTAAAGTCTTAAAGCAGAACTTTGTTGCACTCCTACTCTTACCATAAAACCTTCTGTTCTCCCATACTTTTTACTTTTCTCCCATAAGTGTTGCCATACATATCCTCTATTATATAATTGTATTTTTTCAGGACTCCTTTTCTTATTAATGCCTACTTTAAAATCTCTCTCGGTACTCTATCATATGCTTTTTCCAAATCTATAAATACCATACACAGCTCTTCTTTTCTCTATACTTTTGTATTAGTTGTCCCAAACAAAATAATGGCTTAATTGTTGACTTACCAGGCATTAATTCAAACTGGTTTTTAGTTACCGATGTCTCATTTCTTATTCTCTTATATATTGCCATTTCCCAAATCTTCATACTATGACTCATAAGCTTTATATCTCTATAATTTCCACACTTCTGTATGTCTCCTTTACCTTTAAATATCGACACTAGTATACTATTTCTCCACTCTTTTGGTATTTTCCCTTCTTATAAGATTTTATTAAAAAGATCCTTCAAACACCTTTTGCCAACACTTTAAAATTTTTCATACTTCTACTAGCACTTCATCTGGTCCATCTGCTTTATTATTTTTCATTGATGCCATAGTTTCCAATACCTTTTACTCACTAAATAAATGTACAGTCCCTTGTTCCACAAAATATCCTCTAATATCTCTTTTTGATACTCCTCATTCAGTAATTTTTCAAAATAATTTTTGCACCTTTTTTCACATCATCACTCAATAGCACCTCTTATCGACATTTCTTATACACCTTACCTAGTGATAGTCTTTAGACCTTTCTTCTCTTGCTTTTGCAAGTCTATAGACTTCTTTTTCATCTTCTTTTGTTCCTAGCCTATCACACAACTTATCATGTCTTTTAAACTTAGTCTTACTTATTGCACACTTGGCTTCTTTTCACTATTGTTTGTACTCCATCCATCTTCTCTCTTTTTGCCCCTCTACTATACTTTGAACTGCTTTTTCTTACTATTTATTCCTTTTTGAATGTCTTCACCTCACCACCAGGTTTTCTTGTTTCCTGGCATTCTACTCCTACTTTAACAATCTCTTTTACAGTATTCTTTACACAACTAGCAAATATATTCCACACCGTTCTTCCTTTTATTGTATTTAAAAACTCTTTTTCATTTTCCTCTTTTAATTTCCACCACTGGATCCTAGATATTCCTCTTGTATTCTTTTTGTTTTTGTATTTTTTTTTTCTACTATACCACAACTCCATTACCATCAGTCTATGTTGTGAAGTTACACTCTCGTCTGGGATAAATTTACAATATTTTACTCGCTTTATGCTCTCTCTCTTCCACATAAAATAATCAATCTGTGGTCTATTATTCCCACTCTTATAAGTTATATAATATAACTTATATAAGAGGGAAAACTCTTTTTAAATAAGTATTAACCACAAAAAGATTATACGATGTTGCAAATTCAGGATTCTTTTTCCAGCGTCATTTTCCCACCAAAACCATACTTTCCATATACTCTATCATATCCTCATACTTTTTGACAAAATTTTATGCTGTCTGTCAACCTGACACAATGTCATTAGTCATCTCTTATGACTGGTAGAGGGGCCATTGAAGTATTCTTATCCCCTATCCACAGGGACAGAAGACATCCCTCTTATAACATAAAGGGGTATTAATTTTACTTTTAAAATGTCAACATACATTTTAACTACCTTATAAAATAAATCACTTTTATATCCTTCTCTTTCTCGAATTTAAATTGTTACAAAGGTTTTTTCACGTGTTATAGTGTCATATATGATTCTTGACTAAGCCAATAATGGATGGTGCAGGTATTATGATTGGCTTGTACCTGAAAATAGACACCACTAACGAGAAAATCACAAGAAAAATCTTGTTGGCACCATAGGGTCAAACCAGGTACTGCAATCGCAAAAAATAAACATATGTTTCTACCCATTAGTTAAGGATGACTCCTAGCTTACAAAATATAAAACGACTGGTCAATAACAACTTTTGGATCAGCATTTCAGAAGTTATTAATAATTTAAAGTAATGACTAGCGGTAGCTGCTATTTTTATTTTTATTATTATGCTATTTTTAGTTATTTCCCGCCTGTACTCTTCACCCCACCTAAGTAAAATGAGATTAATTTTTTAAATTATATCATGATATATTTTATAAGCTAGTTAAATATGTATGTTGTCATTAAAAAAAATGAAGTTTATACCCCATTAAGTTACATGGGATAATTCTAAAAGGAATTATTAACTGATAAATCAAGAAATTTACGTAACTAAAAAAAAGTAAAATTTTTATTTTTAATATTGTATTTATTTTGAGAGTAATCGAGTGGTTTATGATAATCCGATCATACTAGGCCATTCCTATACATATTTTAAGAGTCCCGTGTCTTTAATGTAATAAAGTATCTCTTTGGGTTATATATTTTTGATATCTTTTTTTTTAAGAAAAGATTATTTCGATTAAAAAAAGAGCCTAAAACTGGTTATTTATTAATTATTAATAAATAATTTAAACATTCTTAGATTGAATGTTAATATTACTAAAATATTTACTATTCTTTTATGTTTTTATAGGCTCCAGCATGTGAGCATGCATTTTGTAAAGGGTGTATACTAGAATGGCTTCTTAGACAATCAACATGTCCAGTAGATAGACTATCAGTCAATGTTCTTCAATTAAGACCTGTGCCGAGGATATTAAAAAATTTATTAAATAGGTCAGTGACTAATCTTTATTAAATTTTATTATATTATATTATTATATATACCTTGCTATAATCTATAAATATTCGCTTTCTTTTTATGTATTTTTCAATGAATCTATAACTATAGATTGATTATTTTATCATTGACCTCTTAATTAATCACAAAATAAAAATAATATTAACAATTATTTTTTTATTGGTTTCTTTTAGTTACAAATTTTTCCCAGTTTATCAGTTATAAAGTATTTTTTATGTTCATCCCTTATAGTTTATAAGGTTGTCAACTTTAATATTTGAAATGGGAAAATGTATAATTAAGTAGCTTATAAAATAGATAATGAAGTAATTGAAAAAAAGTTTGATAACAACTTTTGGACCAGTATTTCAGAAGTTATAAACAATTTAAAGTAATGACTAGAGATGAAGAGTGGGTACTACTATTTATTACTAGAAATTCTTCAGCATTACTAACATCATACTGCACCTAGGTATAAAAATATTAATATCCTATATTTTATTTGTTTTAGACTTTACATTATTTGTGAAAACTCTAGTTATGGCTGTCAAAGTGTTGTTAAATTAGATACATTAGAGTCTCACTTATCAGAGTGTGAATTTAATCCAAAAAGACCATTTCCATGTGAACAAGGCTGTGGTATGATAATACCAAAAGATGAACATAAGGTATGTATTTGTGTTAAATTTAAAAACAGCTAACAAATTATGTTTTTTTATTGTATTTTTACAAAGCTGTTTTTTTTCATTGAAGATATTAAATTCAATTACATTTTCCAAAATTATAAAAATACAAGGTGATTTTTTTTATCAAATAACATTGAGTTACTAACAAAATACAAATAATTTAGAAATATTTTTTTTTGGTTACCTTAAGTTATATATTATTCTTGAATTATTAATTATGTAATATTGTTTATGTTCATCCCTTATGCCTTGCAAGAGCATCAACTTTGTTTTTACAAATGGGAACATTTATTTTGAGTTTCATGTTTTATTTTAATAGTAAATAACATTTAAATTTTTAACTTTATCCATTAATTAGATATAATTATTATAATTGACATTAAATGCTGTTTTTGTGAATAATGATGTCATAAAAAAACAATTAAATACCTATATTTGTAATTCCTTATGTATTATACATGTATATGAACTCAAAATTTTGAAACTATATAGATTTTTTACCAAATAATCGAATAAAGTTATATTAAAAATTCAAATCTTATTTACTATTAAAAAAAAACCTCATACATTTTATTTAACACAAAATATGTGTTCCAAATTTTTATCAAAGAATTGCTTTGATTATCCTAAAGTACCCATAGTTAAAAAATATCCTTTTTAAATGAAGGCTTTATAGCTTTTATAGGCTGCTAAAGTGTAAAAAAAATTGTCTGATAGAAAGAAATATTTTTCAAATTTAGAATAAAAAATTATTCTTGTAAAATTAATAAATATTTTTGTTGTTTTATTAATTACTTTAACATATTTAATTTACGTATAGCATACTTGATTAAAATTTTATAGTATATATTTCTGTGTTATACATGTTTATATAAAATTAAAAGCCAAAATATTAAAAAATTGATTAATATAAATAAAATGATTTTTTTATTTATTTATATTTAGGATCATAACTGTGTTAAAGAATTAAGAGAATTTGTACAGAAACAACAACAAAAAATAAATGATATGCAAAATGAAATGGCTAAATATATTTATGAAATGAGCAGCGTTAAAGATGAAATGCGGGTGTTGAAGGTAAAATATGATTAAATGTAAAAACATTTTTTTTATATATATATAAGAAAGTTTTAATATTCAATAAATTCTTTTTCTTTAAATTTTTTTTTCTATGCAATTTGACAATAAACTCTTTATTTAATTATTTTTCTCCTTTTCATTGGTAATCATTTTCGTAGTAATTCACAAAAAAAAGAAATCTTTTTATTTTTAGTTTATTTTAATAATTAAACTAAGTTTTAAAATAATTTTAATCCTGCAATATATTACATGTATAATATTTATATTTATTATATATATATATATATCATTTTCTTAAATGGAAAATTTCTTTTAAGTTTTTAAAAAATATTTAGATATATGATTGAATAAAATGAATGTTATTTTTAAGTTATCCTTATTTGATAAGAAAATTTTTGTTCACTGTTACTAACAATTTTTAGTAACAAAGTAATTGAAATTTTCATCATAAAAAAAGTTAACAATAATTAATATAATCTGAGTAAAATTATCAATGCAATTGCATTGAGTAGGAACGTGCATTTGGATTATGAACTGGGACAGCATAAGGTTCTGATACACTCCATTCATACCAGACTTTTGATGAGTCACTGAGTCGCCAGAAGTGTACTTGTAATTGTTCATTATTTTTTAAAACAACACTATTTTTAATAGGTATATAAGCTGGGTACCAACTAAACATTCCAGTGCTAAAAGTTGATGGTTCAATACTAATCTTAATATTCTTATATAAAATTGCTTCAAAGTATCCAGCAAACCCATGTAAAACACAATCTTGTTTAATATCAAATAATAATGAAATATATCTATCATTAGATATTGCTAAATCATTTCTAGGATGTTTGAAAGTAAAAACAGGTTTAGCAGGAGCTATAATATATACATTTCGCATATTTACTACATACAATTGTTCTGCATTATTATGTCTGTTATCTAATGAAGTCACATTCTTAAACATTTTCATATTACTAAATAAAGTTTGAGATTGAAGAGGACTTAGGTAAGATGTGTAAGATGAAGGTATACAAATTCCATTATCTTTTAAAAGGTGTTGAGCACCATCTAAACACTCTGGAGATAATTCATTATCACCAAATGAACCTAAAAGTTCCGATATTAAAATGTCAAATTTATCATCGAAATTCCATTTTCTCATATCAGCACCAATAATAGTTACCATATTATGCCAATAATTATCATTATTGTAGTTTAATACGTGCAACGCATTTTCATTTTTTTCAACAGCATATACCTTGACTTGTACTTTTGAATTTTCAGATGCTTTCAAACTAGCACTCACTAAGGGACCCCTTCCTGCTCCAACCACGCATATTTTAAGAATTTCGTCATTACTTGAACATTTGTCAAGTAATGCTTGAGTTATAGCTTTTTCATATTGTTGATACTTAATTGGATCTTGTTCAAATACAGCATACACATTGTTGTCCAAATCATTTATTAAAGGTTGTAAAGGAACTTGCAATAAATTTTCATAACCATATGAGTAGCTATATAGTCTTTCAGATGTATCATTTTCATGTATAAATGTCAGATAATCAAAATATGGACGCATATTTTGACTAGAATCTCCACTAATAAAAACACAAGCATCTAGATCAAATAATTTATTGATGAATTGTTGATGTGGGCGAGACAGTACAGGATATCCAGCATTATTTGTTAAAAATATAGAAGTATTTAGTATTACTGATTTTATAGGCTCACCCAACCAACGATCTAGTTCGTGTTCATCTGGCAAATCAGTACTTAGTTCTAATGATAAATATACAGACTTGTGATAATCACATGCAGCACTGAATGAAGACCATAACTTCCATGTATTAACTGAATTATTTGAGATTGGAACTCGTACAAATAAATTTATAAAATTATGATTATGTAGTGCAACATTTACTAAACGCGCTAAATTTGGTATACAAGTATTAAGAGGAAGATTAAACATAATTCCGGAAACATTTAAATATGATGCATATGATACTTCTTGTTTAAATATTTGAGCATTTTGTTCTCTCACAAATTTGTCTGTTGATTCTAGATCTATTTCATCTGATAATTTTATAACAATTCGATTCCATGTCTCTCCTTGTAAAATTATATCTGCTCTCGATACTAGTTGTGATCTATCTAAAACTGGATGATTACTTGCTTCAGGTTTCAATTTAGTATTAATTAGTGGAACACATGCAAATGTATAACCCCAATCAGTTAATTGTTGAATACATGCAATCAAATCTGGTGCTGAAGAAAAATCAAAACCTAGTTTAATTGATTTTTTAGATGACATAATGTGTTATTTTATTAAACTATTGTAAAGTTACGTTTTATTCTGTAGCTAACGAGTTTTCTACTGTTGTATTTTAAATTTACTTTATCTAATATTGTAATATTTCACTAACACGTTGTTATTATCACCAAACTATTATCAGCAGATAATGTGTGATAAAGTTATAATGGTGCTCAAGTGCTATCGCATGTTTTCATAATATTTTTCTGAGATGAACAGTTTCTAGTTGCAGTTCTATTTTAAAATGTATTAGTATATTTTTATTATAAGTAATACATATTAATCAAATATTATTTAAATATTTTCTAATATCAATGAAAATTAATCACGCTTCATAGTGAATTTATAATATATAATAGGGTGAATAAACAGGGTGACAGAACAAAGAAAATTTTTCTAGATTTTAATAAAAAAATATTTTTATGAGATACTGTAATCTGCAGAATAAAGCGTTTTAACTTCTCAGTTAAAAAAATTGAACCAAGTAGTCATTGGGATAATTGGCTGGAACTATAAGAACTATTTTTATTGATACATTTTTTTGATGAGAAAAGTTGAAAATGTCCCCTTAAAAAAAATATTCTAGTTATAATAATAGTTGAAAATATAACAATAAATAATAAAATATTTAAGTACATTAATGCATACAATTTAATGTAATATAATGTTTATATGTCATTTAAACAAAGAACTGATTCTTTAAGGTGTAAATTCTGTCAAATTGTCAAGGCAGAGCCAATCTCAAATAGTTGGGATATAGGGTATAGTGATAGTGATGATCTATAATATATCTATATACATTGATGATCTACTAATATGTATGTAATTACTAAATTTTTTTTAAATTGTTCTAGGGTTTTGGGTCATAATATATATTATTTACTTTTCTTTTCCCTAAATGTAAAATTTTTGACTGAAAATTTATTTTTATTAGGGATATGTACGTGCATTGCGTGTATGTAATCCAAGCGTTAGAGCAGTTGCGGATGAGCTTGAAAGAGATGAAATTGAACGTTGGTCAAATTCTTTACCACGAGCTAGAGTTACTCGATGGGGTGGTATGATTTCTACACCAGATGAATATCTTCAAGTAAATTATAAATTCAATTAGTTTGTTCAAAATTTAATTAAATTTTATTTTAAGAATACTATAAAACAAGCATTAATTGAAAGTGGATGTCCATCTCATATTTTAGAGGATCTTGTCAAAAATTGCCATGAACGCAATTGGCCTTCTGGTTTATCTTCTTTAGAAACTCGTCAACATAATAGAAGACATTATGATAACTACAATTGTAAGAGGATACCTGGAAAACAAGCTGTCATTGTATTACCTTGTGACAATACTATGGTCACAGATGATATGATGGCTGAACCAGGGCTTATAATGATTTTTGCTCATGGAATTGAATAGAATTTTCCATAATTTTATTATAACTTTCTTTTATTTAGATCTCAAATAATATTTTTTTCAGTCAATTTTCTAATAATTTATTTTGATAAAATTTTTAAACTAAATAAATTCTTAGTTACATTTGAATGATTTTTGAGATAACTTTCTTGTAAAATATTTTAAATTTTTATAATTCAATACAATTTAATTAATTAATCAAAGTTTTAAATGGACTTGATATTAATGTGTATAAATTAATATGTTCAAAGGTTAAAGTATGTTTTATTATGATAATTGTTTGTGTTGATAATAAAAGTAAATCTATGATACTATAGTATTTTAGAAGATATAATAATTTTTAATAGCAAATGGTTCTGTTATTTATTTTCTTAATTGTTATGAATTTAAGATCAATGATTTTTTTATTGTTTAAGCCTAAAAATTATTGTGTATTTGTAATTTGTAGCACTTTAATAACATTTTCAATTTCATTGTCAATAAATGAGAATTATAGTTTTAAAACAATGAATTTTACATCAATTTCTGAAAATATATCAATTATTGAATTTGAAGATTTTAATATTCCACATATGAATTCAAGTATCATACAAGTGCCTCACATTGATAACAAAATTCCATGTAAAAATGGGTATCAAAGAGATCAAAAAAATAGATGTCGTCGTGTTATTAATTAGCTATTTGTAAAAATGTTATTTTTAAAATCCCAATTATTATTAAGTAAATAAAATGTAACTTTTTTAAATTTTATTTGCTTGTTAAGTTAATAATATGTTTGATAGTATTTTAAATTGTGTTTTCAATTCTTTAAAGAAATATTGTAATATCAAATAAATACTAAAACGTTATATTTTAAAATTTGACTTCATATTCTTCATAATACATTATTAAATTACTAAACTGAAATGGGATCTATAGATAAATACTTAAAATGTATTTCAATAACTAAAAATCTAAGTGTTTGAGGTTTAAGCCCAGGTAAGTTAATTAAAATATAAATAATACAAAAAGTCTTTAAACTTTGAATTTTTCTAAAACAAAAACGCCTTAACTAATCTTAAAAGTTATTTAATGACATTTACTGTGTGCATGTAAATAATGAGTTTTTCAAAATGTAGTCTTTAATATTGCAGAATATATTTTAAAAAAAGTTGTTTTCTTAGCCAAAGAAAAGTAGTGCATAACTTTAATTAAGTAACTGAAGTAAGAATCAAAATGTTTGTTAGTCATTATTACAAAAAAAAAATAATAATAAATAACAAATGAAAACACTTGTGCAAAACTTGCTTAGATACAAATAGATAGTGCAAATTAGGGCAATTGCCACCTTGACTTTTTGCTTGGTTATATTTCATAATCATGTATAAATTTTTTTTTTTTTAGGTACAATTAAAAAAATGAACTTTATAAAATAAAATTATAAATGTTATGTGTTGGTTTTTATTTATTGAATTTATAGAAACTTAAGACTCTATTTACAGTTAATTCTTATGTTTAGCTGTACTCAAACTAATTAAATAACATGCTTAAAAATAGTTTTAAGCAAAACTTATTCATAAGAATCAACTATAAATATGACCTTAATTTTATAAATAATACATAAAACTACTAAATAATTTTTTATTTTTTGCGACGTCTATAGGCGTCTACTAGAAGAACATTTTTGAGGAAGCTTATTGTATTTTATTCCTTATTTAAAAACACTATATAAGAATATATGACTTTATACATACATAATTCTTTAATTTTATTAATGAGCTAATTCATTAATAAATTCATTAACGAATTCCTTCTTGCCCACCTTGTTGGGTCTATAACAGGCCTTCAGAAAAGTAAAATCAAATATCACAAAAAAAAACTTTACCTCCGCTTTAAAATTTCTGCGGCTCTTGAAAACTACCTATTTAAAAATATAGTTGTTACAAATTGTTAGTATTCTTTTTGGATCAAAATGGACGTATTTGGTTAATGAACCAGTGTTTCCAGAAGAGAAACGAGGGGGGTCAGAGGGCATGCCTCCTATTGGCAGCAATACTCATTTAACACGCTTTTATTAGTTTCACCTGTATGTTTGTTTGTAACACTCCATGCGCCATGTGTAATTATCCCGTCGTCTATGGCCTTGAAACTAGACTGTCGTAACGCATGTCCCGACATAGTCATTTCATTTCACAAAATGAAATTCTAGCTACGTCAATGAGTGCTTTCAATTGCTGTAATAAGATCAGCAGATTTTGTTATCATCGAATATTAAAAATCATCATACTCTGATAGCTGTTATCATAATCTATGATACTTGAAATTTCCAGTTATCAAAATTAATATATGTGTATATTTAGCATTATTTCAAGCTGTTCAGACATATTTCAAAAAAATAAAAAAAAAAAGTAATTTTGAGTAATTGTAAAACAATTTTTTAGAACTTACTCAATTCAAACATTTAGCTATGGCCAAATTTGAATTTTTTACTGTGTTATTATTTATTTTACTTATTTCAATTAGTGTAGTTAGAGGAAGGATACATACATTAGAAATAAAGGTTTTTATTTTACTAATTAATATTTTAATTAGTAATTAATTTTAATATTACTAATATTAGATATCAGCATAAATAAATGAAATTTTATTTTTGGATATACTTAAAAATTGTTATTTTATTTTTAAAATATATTTTATGCAAGTTTTAAAGTTGTTTTAGCTTTAAAATTTTAGATATATTAATTGTTAAATAAATTTTTCATTTTTTAGGCTGATGATCGTCGTTATATAGCATTAACAACATTTGGATTTTACAAAGGTGGTTTGTTGAATGTAGCCATCAGAAATTTCTATATGCCAAAATCAAATATTGATGATGTGGTTTGTACTTTAAAATAAATATTTATTTAATATTTATCTAAATGTAGACAGTATAAAATGATTATATTCCTAAAGTTATTAAAAAAATATTGTGAACAATCTTTGAATAAATATTTAGATTCATAAATGAAAAATGCTTTTATTCTAATTCATTTTATCATATTTTATTATTGTATAATCTAGTGTTATACTATTTTTAATAATTAAGCAAAAGTTGATAAAAAATGCAATTTTTTCTGGTTTTATGGAATGCAGACTGTTAATTTTTTTTCTAATTTAAATTAATCTCATTTCTGTATCAAAATCTATATTTATTGCACTTTTTATTTTTATTTATTTTATTGTATTTGAATTTGATGTATGTGTAGCATGGTTTAGTTCTTGAAAGAACTATTTCAGATGAAGGAAATCGATATATAGAACTACAACAAGAGTTTTGTCCTATTGAATCAAACAACTTATTTGAGACACGACCAAATTCAGATATAGCAGTATTTCAATTTAACTTTAAAACTAAGATGTAAGTATAATTTGACATGTATATGTTATAGTTAATATAGTACTGATTGGTGTAAAATGGGCAAAGTGTTTCTTATTATATTTTTAGATATTATGGTATACTTAATATCAATAGTTATAAAATACTAAAATAAGAGAGCATAGTATAATAATGCCTGTAATTCTAAATTTACTGTGACATATATACTAACTTTTTAAAACTTAGAAACTGATAAAAATATATGTCAGAAAACTGAAAATTAAACCCAAAAATTTTTCACCAAGCTACCCAGCAACTATAATTAATCTACTAGTCCTGAGTCTCTTAAGTGGTTGATATTAACTTTTTATTTTATATATTTTTCATTAGAAATAAGGCTTTAACTACTTATTATAAAGGCTTTTTATTAGCCTATATCAAAATGTACAGATTGTTTTATACTATTAATTAACAATTTATTTACTTTGCTTAAAATGTATTATGAACTTCTAGAATTGATAATTTTAAATATTATAGATATATTTGTATATTTTGAGTAGTAAATCATAATATGTGAATCTGACATGTATTACAAATTAGGTTATGATCTTTAATTTGTCCCGACACCTTATCGTCTATGAGTAAATTGTCACCGAAATTATACAACAAATGTAATATTTGCAAAAAAAATCAGCTCCTATCATGGTGTTTTTTGTATTTAACCTTCATAAGACCCTGTGGGGTACAAAACTACTCCAGCTCTGATTTTTTCTTAACCTTCATAAGACCGGGCTCTATTTGTGACGTTAAAGACTGGCCGGGGTACAAAGTTACCCCAGCAGTTTTTTATGATGTTTCAAAGTTGGACGTGCTTAGATTCACATATTGATTAAAAGTAATGCAATTTAAACAACTAAAACACCGGACTTATGAAGGTCAAAACTACCATAACTTTTTAAAATATTAACAAAAACAAAATAATATTTTTTTTATATTGAAACCTTAGGTAATTTCCTTTCATTTGATATCATTTTTTTTGAAAATCTAACACTTATTCTACTCACAGGGGGGAATTAAAATAGTAACTTTTTTACAAAAACTAACTTTTTCAACTTAACTTTTGAAAATGTTCCGAAAATATTTACAATTTTATATAATCTTAAATTAAAATTTATATACTTTATATATACTTATATATACTTTACTATGAAAAAAAAGAATTTGAAATATACATTTCCTTTTTGTTGAAAATGGCTACCGTATTCAAAAATATGCTATTTTTGTGTTAAAATTCTGGGTTTTGTATTTTATTTTATTTTAAAATATCTTACACTGACTTTACACTGATTTTTACAATTATAATTAAATTTTATAATACACTCAATTGAATAAATCTTTTTAACAACTTTTAGCTTCGATGCGAATCTGAGAAGGTATTGGTTTTACTATGATGTGTTTTTTTTTTGTGCCTGTGAACTTTTTCTCATCTCTCACCGAATCGATATCTTTCAATGATACGTCAAAAGATCACAAATTGTATCTAGTCGAAGACATTACTCTCAAAAATTAAAAAAATTTCCCTTGTTTCCCGTAAATGGGGAAAACATCCAAAAAATTACTAATTTAAAAATTGCTAATTTTTTCAATTTTTTTTTCTTAATACTGTCATAAACTTTTCAAAAATGACTAAATTAATATAATTTTTTTTTTATAAATGCTTGATGTCCTTACCTATCATTTGGTATATTCTTTTTATAAATCTGACTTTTTACCTGCCTACAGGGGGGGATTCAAAATGATAACTTTTTCACAAAAAATTTGCTTTTTCAACTTAAATTTTGAAAGTGTTTCGGAGAGTCTGACACTTTTATATATATCTTAAATTAAAGCTAATGTAATGTACTTTATTAAGAAAAAAAAATTTCAGACTTTATTTTGTTTTAATGGTGAAAACAGTCATCAAAGTTAATTAAAAAGAAATACGATTTTTGTAAAAAAATTCTTTTTCATATATTTAATTTTATTATGCTATAACTTTTTGAAAAATGTATGGATCAATACAATTTTTTTATGAGAAATAATATTTATATCTCTCTTTTATTCGACATACTTTTTTTTAAATAACACCATTTCCCTTTATATATTTATATATTATAAATATATATAAATATTTATATTCATATATTACACTTATAAATCATAAAAATTGTAATCAGAATATAAATAAGGAAATAGGAGATCATGTAGTCTTTGGAATAAACCACCAATTTTTTAAAATTAAACACTATCTAACGATTTGCATCGAAACGTTTTTTATGATTTTAATCACTGTCAGGTATCATTATACTTGACCCAATTATGCCACATCCCCACTGTGACGCGACCTCACTGTGTTGGGTTTTTTTATTTAAAATTTTTAAGATTACATGTTTTTTAATAAAATTTTGTTATTAAGAAATTAAAAATATTTATTTAAAACATTTTATTTTAATTTAGTGTTACTATAAAATGTTCATTATCAATGAAGCCATTTTATTTGTTTAATGATATGGAAGAATTTAAAAAAGAACAAGAATCTGGATTTGAAAGTAATAATAACTTATGTGTGTAAAATTCAAGACATTATGTAATAATAATTTTGCAATTTTATGCATTTAATTAGACTCAGTTAAATATTGCAACAAATCATTAAATATCTACTCAAGTAATGAAGTAGTAGACTCATATAATATAAGTGTAAGTGAAGTAACATAAAAAATATATTATTGTCTAGATTGTCCATTAAAATGATGCAGCTTGTTTATATGCTGCGCCTTATATATATATTGACTAAAAATTTTTTTTTGTTAAAGTTTTAATTTTTTTTTATTTCTATAAAATCATCAAAGGTAAATTTTTGTAAAACTAATGAATTTGAAAATATATTAATTTCTATAGTTTGTTGTATATATAAAGTTAAAATCAAATGAAGGATTGTATAATCTATATTATCATAACTGTCCAAATTATGCTATGGTTCCTAAGTCAAAGCAAAGTTTTACGGTAAGTATAAGTTTTGAAATGACTTAACTTATAGTACACTTTTTATTTATAATATTATCTATATTTTTAATAATATTCATTATTAAAGGTCGATATCAATGAAAGTAATAATGGTAATTATTTGTCTGCTGGTGATATACCATTACCATCTTTGTATTTTTCTACATCCATTATTTTCTTTGTAACTGGAATTATTTGGGTTTATTCACTTTATAAGAGCAAGTCAGTATATTGTTAAAATTTAACAAAATTTGTATTGAACTTGTATTAATTCTTTTTTTTTTTTTAGTTATCCTGTGTATAAAATTCATTATTTAATGGCTTTGCTAATTTTCTTAAAAGCAGCCACTTTATTTTTTCATGGTTTAAATTTTCATTTTATTCAGATTAAAGGCCAACATATTGCAACATGGGCTGTAGTATTTTATACTATTCATTTGTAATAATTATATTCATAAAAAAAAATATAAATATATAAATAAATACTAAAGAAAACTTTTAATATTATGTAGATTAAAGGGATCAGTTTTATTTATAACTATAGTACTCATTGGTACAGGATGGACATTTATAAAACATGTATTATCAGATAAAGATAAAAATATATTTATGATTGTGATACCATTACAAGTAAGAAATAACTTTTAAAAATAAAATGCCTTTATTTAATATAGAAAAATTAATTTCATAGGTGCTTGCAAATATAGCTGGAGTTATTATTCAAGAATCAGAAGAAGGTGATGTTCAACATAATGCATGGTTGGATTTATTTTTACTAGTTGATTTTATGTGTTGTGCAGCTATATTATTTCCTATACTTTGGTATTTATTGTTTTAAACTAAATAAATTATATAAAACAAAATTAATGTATGATTAATGTAATTACTGATTTGTGTAATAATTTTATTACTGTCATTTAAAATTTTTGATTAATATTTATTTCTATAAGGTAAATTTTTTTATAAATTCAAATTAACTTAGTGAGATTCAAAAAAATTAATTATAAGGAATAAGTAACCAATACTTCAAGTGTAATAACATTTGTAGTTTTGAGGTAGTGGATATCTATCCAATGGTGTGAGATTTTAATTTTTTTCAGAAAAAAATTTCTTAATCTTTTTTTTTTAGATAAGACAAAGGTCTTATAATTTGAGAGTAATGCCATACAAAAGAGATTTATTATTTAGGGCTTATTTTTGAGTTAAATGTCAAAAATGTTGTACTAGATAGTTTAGTTTTTTTTTTTTTAATGACTATTTTTATATGCATAGGTTAGCTTTATTTTAACAATTTAATATTTTACTCAGTTCATTTTTATGATTATTAAAATAAATTAAGAAGTTAATATAAGAAAATAAACAAAATCGTTTTTTTTTTAACTATCATTGTTCATATTACATATAGAATGTTCAGTAAATAAGAAACAGGTTTCTATTATTCTCATTATAATTATAACATTGTTATCATTGTAACGATTGACCTGTTTTCTTACTTTTTTAAACACTGTATATGTTTTTTTAAGAATTAAGTTTCTTACACATTTATATATTTAACTATAAAATTTATTTTATCATAGGTCTATCCGACATTTACAAGATGCATCACAAACAGATGGAAAAGCAGCAGTAAACTTACGAAAGTTAAAATTGTTCCAACAATTTTATGTTATGCTTGTTTCTTATATATATTTTACTCGATTTTTAATTTATATGTTAAGAGTAAGTAATTTGTATGAAATGATAAGATATTTTCTAGATAATTTTTTTATTTCACAGATGACTGTGCCTTTTAATTTGTTGTGGCTAAATGAATTTTTCAAAGAAGCAGCAACATATGTGTTTTTTGTAATGACTGGCTATAAATTTCGACCAACTCTTGCAAACCCATACTTTCAAGTGTTATCTGATGTTGATGATGATGATACAGATATTGTGTAAATTAAAATTAAATAGTTATAGTATTGGGCTATTATTAAAAATATTATCTTTTTTTTAGAGTTAATAATTCTAAAATTCATTAATTAAAAATTTTAAAATTTTATAATTATTATAGAAAGATATTTTTAGCTATAGTTTTCAATGATATTGAATATTAAATTACAGTATCTTTTTTTAATATATAAATTAAATAAATTTTTGGGATTCTCAAAAGATACTCTTTGAAATATTGATATTGATTTAAAATTATTGATATTGTCTAGATATGAAATTAATTTTTTTTTTAATGGTTCAAGATTTTTGCTTTTAAATAAGGATACAAATAGTATAATACACGTGTAGCATTCCTCTAATTTGTTATTTATAATTAAAAACAAAACTATATATATTTTATAATTTTTTTTTTACATTTTATTAGGATTAGCCATTTTGGATCAGGAGTAAGTAATCGGTCTAAGAAAAAAACTGGAAGAGGAGACATACCTGAAGATGAAATGATGCTAGTTGAAACATCATAATAATAAAAAAAGTTATCTGTGATTCCAAGACTGATCCTACTGATCTACCCTTTTGATTGTTGGTTTCCATTTGCACAAATTTAAATATTTTATCTAACCTATTAGTTTGACATAAATAAATTTATATTTTATATTGATTTTTATAATTAGGATACGTAATTAACTTATTTTATTCAGAGTTAGTTTGCGAGTTGTTCCTTTGTTGTACTGTAATTGTAAATACTATACATATATGTATATTTATTTAATATAGATTTGTTTATTAAAAATCTATTCATGTTAATGTAGAAAAATAGTATTTTTTTTTTTTTATGACTTATTTCATCCAAATTTTAGTTAAATATATTTGTTCATCTTTTAAAAAATTGCAATTGATATAATTTAAGAAAGTAAATAAGAAAGATAATAATATCATATTATGATTGGTGACTTAAAAGATTATATATTGGCTATTATAGATTTATAATACAGAAGAAATTATGAATTTATTTCTGCAGTTAGTGATACTGATATCTCATATAAGTTATATTGTATAAGAAAACTTAGTATTTATTTATTTTAACTCTTAAAAATGTATTACTTTTTAATTAGATATTAAAATTGTCTTTATTCCTAAAAAAACCTCTTGTTCCTTGATAGAGATGGTTGTCAATAGTTATTTGGTCAGTCACTAAATAAAATGATTGATTAATTAATCACATTTTTTTTTTTATAACCGTTAGGTTGGTTAATACCATTGGTATATCCTGGGGAAATTCAAGTGCAGTGGTTTCTCGTTGCCTTCTGCACTGGGAACATGGTCATTTTTCTGTAGAAGCGCACACATGGTCACCCATCTGTTGACCTACTGTGGTAGGCGCGTCTTAACACTAGAGTTTTGTTAACAACTAGTGTAACCACCGCGCCACACCACGCCCAATTGATCACATATTAACTTTAAAAAAATGACTTAAAATAAAAACTCAAATAAAATTTTAGAAATACTAGCTTAATTGTGAAAATATTTGCAAGAATTACTTGCAATATAAAAACATTTTTAGTTAATATTTATTTGTATTATGATTTTTATTAATTTTTCTAATCATAGTAATTACAGATAACATTCTATTTCTTTGTACATAACATAGCAAAACAGTTTTAAAAATAATAAATTTTAAATGATAAATTGGTTGTTTAATGTCATAAATATAAATATTATTAATTATAAATTAATTCTATATAAAATTTCAATTAAACTTCTGGAGATGACCAAAGAGCTATAATTATAATTATTTTATTGTTTGTATGATTGAAAAAATGTTTTTAAGATTCTTAAGAACAACAAAATTTAAAATATGACAGTCTTTAGTAAAAAATTATGTAAAAATAAATAGTATAGATAACACTACAATATAAATACACTTTCCAATTTACATTTTAAGACAGAATAGTATAATGATTTCAAAGTTTGCTTTAAAAGCATAGGAAAAGTTTAAACTTAAAGTAGCATTTGAAAACATTAACACAATATAACTATACAGTCTTTAATTACAAAATTTACATTTATGTTCTATACAATTTTATTCTAAAATAAGTTAGTATGATGATTTCATTTAAAATAGTTATAAAAATCTAAATTATTTTATAAAAACACAATAATAATAATTGCACTTTATAGTTAACTAAGCAAATTTGATTTTTAAACATGGCAATTATTTCATAAGCTATTAACATTATCATTTCTATAACAAGGACTTGGTAAGTGAATTACCTATATGTAGATAATGTTGTCTATTAATTATTCAGTACATAATAATGATATGGAAAAATATAATATTTTTTTTTAAGTATACAGATATCACAATTTCTTTTTCACTCTGACAATAAATAAATACATTACACCTGTATTAAATGTATTAATAAAGTCTTTGAGTTATTTTAATAAAAATTATACTAAATAATTAAACTATATATTACATGGTAAATCGGGATGGAAATAATTGATAAAGATCACTTATTCTACAAATTAACTTGTTAAAATTTGTCTTTCAACGAAAATTGTCATAATTAGATTTAAGATGAAATATTTCATATCCTTAATTCGGTTTCATTTGTTTGATGTCTTTGACGAGGGTTGGGATGAGGTACCACTGAGTGTAAAGGTGACATGGACGGTGACTGATTAGCTAATGGTGATAAAGATGGTGAAAATGAAGGTGACATTGCGACTGATTGACTATACCCAGGATTAGTTTCATGACTTATAGGTGATCGAGGTACTAATAAAATGGGCGTTTGATGATGGTGATGAGAAGAAGTTGACTGTCTAGATGATAGTACTCTTGGAGCCATGTTGGTAAGAAGGGGTGGTGGTGGTGGAGGTGGAGTATTAATATTCTTAGCTATCTGATTAGGAATATTTTTTTTACTCTTGCTATTTGATGCTACACTGCTTGAACTTTTCACAGAATTGGTATCCTCTTTTAACCTAGCTATTTCATTAAATACATGAGCTAGAGGTTGATACTGTGGACCCCAATCCAATAGATAGTCCCAATTATAACTGCCAGTCAGCTCTTCTTCACTATGAACAATTGAGCTTAATGAACCTACCATTGATGGCTGTGGTGCTGGTACTTTACTAGTTGAGTAAACAGCTGATTTGCTGTCTTCCTCTCCACCACCACCTCGTTCACTACCCACATCACTCAGTTTAGCATATATCATATTAGTAATATCACCATTTGTTGTCTCATCTTCATCGTACATTTCAATGTTTTCCATTGGTTGGCGCCTAGATGACAAACGATTTTCTTTTGGCAAGTGTGGTGGTATCACTTGAGTATCTACAATTCCTAAACGGGCCAAATACTCTTGAGTATTGCGTGCAGTAACTTCAGATAAATTGTCACTGTTTTGCCTCTCATTAATCATGCGTATTTCTTCATCTTCAACATCATCCTCAGCAGATCCTCGACCACTGGATCCAGATTTTTCAGACTCAGACAAATCAGATGTAGTAGCTGCTCCTGAATTAGTACTACTATTGTTACGGTAAGTAGGTATTTCATCATATTTAGGAGGAGCAAACTGATTTACTTGAGTACTGTTTACACCCCGTATAGGTATTGTGTCAAATGCACTCGGATCCACATAAGTATTATTAGTTCTCTGGTGGCCATTAAATTCTGGTTTATTTATGCTTCTGTGTTGTTTGTTCTTTAAATGCATGTAAAACATTATTCCACCAAAAAGAAGTAATACTAAAAGAGTAATGGTTAAAATACCAATTATCCAGTCCACAATACTAGATGATAAACTGTTTTGGCTATCAGAGCTACTAGCTAAATTTAAACCTGGTTGAGTAAGTGGATCGAAGGATATTTCAACAACACTTATATTGGTCAAAGAACCTTGTTTACCGGAACTAGCTGTTACTACAAGACTTACATCTTGTGTTGCATCAAAATTACTGTCAATTTTCTTTTTCACCACTATGGCACCATTAGTACGGTTTACTTTAAAATAAGGATTTTGTGTTGTCAAATGATAAATAACTCGACCTTCAGGACCTTTATCTCTGTCAGTGGCTGATATATGACCAATAATATATTCAATTGGTAAATTGAAGCTGTTAATCATAAACTTAAAAGTTCTCTCAATAAATTGAGGTGCAAATTCATCTTTTCCTTCAATTTCTATTTTAACTTTAACTTTAGTTGTTTTGCCTCCTGTATCACTTGCAATAATAGTAAAAGTATATCTACTTTTAGACTCATAGTCAAATATAGCGTTAGTAGTCACTAAACCAGAAAATGAATCAATTTTAAACATCTTCCACGAGTCTTCAGCACCAGAATATGTTGCTAAAGATGCAATGGAGTAATTAAGATGGCCAAAATTACCACGATCTGCATCTGTAGCTTTGGCTGTAAATACTAAGGCGCCTATCGGCTCATTTTCACCGACAAATTCTAAGTACTCAGACACTGGAAATTTAGGGACATTGTCATTGATATCTTCAAGTTTAACTTTAAGAACTGTAAGAGAAAATAAAGGATAGTCAGTTTGAGATTTACCTCCATCTTGAGCTTTAATAACAAGATTATATTCAGTCATATCTAAATCATAGTCCAAAATAGATTTAATAGAAATTTCACCAGTATTTCTATCAATGCTGAAAAATTCTCTACTATTTCCAGAGGTTATTTCAAAATGTACTTCAGAATATGGTGGTGTATCTAAATCTTTAGTAGTCAAATGAAAAAAAGAATGACCAATTGGCAAGTTTTCAGCTAATGACACAGTTTGTTGAGAGCTGATGAATTGAGGAGCATTGTCATTTGAATCATCTACTAACACATGAACATAAACATAAGTACTATTTAAGGTGTCAGTAATTCTAAGTGAATAAATATCTTGAGTTTCACGATCTAATGGTTTTTTTACAATAAGCTCTCCAGTCGGGCTTATCAAGTCAAAGTTACCGTCTTCATCACCATCAACAATATTAAATTGAAATGAGTAATCTACCGAATGACTATTCAATAGTTTCAAGAAAGGTTGCCCCAATTGTATATTTTCTCGAACAGATATCCTATAAAGTAAATATTACTATATTAAATTTATTATTTAGAGGTTGGAAGTAATATACTACTAATACATTTTTAAGGTAAATACACATTTTTCCTTAAATTAATGAAAAAAGTATTGCAATACTATAAAATGAGTATACATAATAGTGTTCCTAGATGTTTATTGTGGTGAACAACAAGTATTGTACAATGAAAGTAGCAATTTTTAATCACTGTTAAAAGTATATATTAAATTTAAAAAATTTAAAGATTTGTGATTAAACTACCAAACAACTAATTAAAATATTTAACTCACCTATATTCATTTTGAACAAATTTTATAAAGTTTGAATTTATTTCATTATTGATTTTAATAAGAACTGCGACAATAGTTGATTTTTGTGGTGTTCCTTGATCAGTAGCAGTAACTAGTAAATTGGTATAACCCTATAACAAAAAAATCCACGCATAAAGAACATAAAATCAAAAAATCATTGAATCGATTAAAAAATAAATATTTACCATTTTTGTTAAGCTTTGGTCAAACATCAAACGATCAGAAGTGATTATTCCTGTTTCTTGATCGATTCTAAATCCGTTTAAATCATTAACAAAAGCATACCTTACTTGGCTATTTAACCCAGAATCTAAATCAGTTGCATGAACTTGCATTGAAGATTCTCCATGAGTATTTTCTGTACATTATATTTTAATTAAAGATCTAACTTAATGACTTAACCATTATTACAATTTAATAAAATAAAATATTATAAATACCCATTAATGTAAAAGTATAGTGTGATCTATCAAAAACAGGAGTATTGTCATTGTCATCTATCACTTCAATAGTTAATTCAGTTTGGGCAGTATGAACTGAATCAGACACAACTATCCCTAAATGATAGGTTTGTGTTTTTTCATAATCTAAATTTGATATTAATAGGATTCTTCCATTATATCTATCTAATGCAAACATTTTTCTATCAGCCACATTTACAGTGTTTGCCCATGAATAAATTAATGTTGGATGGCTATCTACATCATTAGCTATCACTGTTGTTACTGTACTTCCAACTTCTAAATCTAAAAAAGAAAAGTGATGTACAATAACACATAAAATAGTTGCATAGAAGTTATAAAACTCTTAAGTATTGAAAAATATTATAAGTAATTTATTCTTACTTTCTTTAATGCTGATAGTGCTTTGAGGGGGGAATGAAGGGCGATTATCATTGATATCAATAACTGTTACATGAATTGTTGCTATACCAGTCATTTGAACTGTACCTTCATCTGTGGCTATTACTGTTAATTTATAGAAATTTCTTATTTCACTGTCCAATACAATGTTTGTTTTGACAATACCAGAATCAGTAGGGTCTATAACAAATGCATTGTCATGATTGCCATCTACTAAATGATAAGATAGCTTTGAGTTTTGTGATTCATCTAAATCAATTGCTGAAACTTTAATAACGAATGTTCCCTTGGAATTTCCTTCCGATACTGAAGCTATATACTCTTTTTGTGTAAAAATTGGACTATTGTCATTTATATCTGACAAATGAATCCAAATATCTGTATAGCCCCACATAAACATAGATGCTGGGGAATCAGTTAGTGCGATGGCAACTAAATGTATACCAGACTTACAACTTTCATAGTCCAATAATTCTGATTTTCCAACTCTAATGATGCCAGTTTCTTCATCAATTAAAAATATATTATTTTCGTTGTTAACAGGAGCTAATTTATAAATAACTTTTTGTTTACGTCCATCACTGCGGTAAGCTGATATCTGTAATACATTAAAAATATTAAATTAAATATTCATATTTTTAATTTTATAAGTGTAATTATAAACTTACTTCAAGAATTTTCTTATCAGTATCCATATTTTCAGGTATAGTTACATGGTAAGTAGAATTTTTAAACCTCATTACTGGAATTCTATCAAATTGTTCACCAATTTTTATTTCTACAAGACCAATAGAACTTTTAGGAGGATTCCCTTTATCGGTAGCTACAACTTCTAAGTGGAAAACATTTCCATTCTCTAAAGCAAGACTTGACGATGCTGTCACAACACCAGTATTAGGATTCATACGAAATTTGTTATAGCCTTCATTGTCTTTAAAAGAGTAAATTATGTCAGCATTAGAACCTTCATCTTTATCAGTCGCTGTAACCCGTAAAATATCCATTCCTGGCTGAAAGTGAGATGGTACTTCTGATGTAAATGGATACTTAGAAAATATTGGTAAGTTATCATTAACATCTAAAACTTTGACATAAATAAGTGCTGAGGAAGACCTTATGTTATATTTTCCACCATCTTTAGCAACTACTTGTAACCAATAATTAGACTGCTTTTCTCGATCCAAATGTCTACACAAATAAAACATGAATTAAAATATATAATTGTTTATAATTACCATATATGACGTAATTAAAAAAAGGGCTTTTTTTTATATGTAAAAGTTTCAACAAAAAATAAGAAATTCATACTTGTTAAAATGAATTTGAAAACTAAATAAAAACCCTTTAGTTTCCTAGTTACATCTATATTTCCTATGAGATTATTCGCTTACCCCACTGTATAAATAACACCAGTTCTGTTATCAATTTGAAAAATATATTCTGTTTGGTTTGAAAGTGAATACATAATTTTAGCATTTATACCCATATCAACATCGTATGCTTTGACAGACAAAATTTTGGTACCAACAGGAGAATCTTCTAATACAACTGATTCATATTTGTTTTGTTCAAAACTAGGATTATTGTCATTTTCATCTTCAACAAGTATAGTAATATTACAATACCCCATAGATGTACTTCCATGATTTTGAGCAGTAATAGTAAGTTGGTACTTTGATTGAACTTCTCTATCAAGTGTTTTTGCTGTTAACTCGCCAGTTTTTGAATCTAAATGAAATTTATTTGCTCCATTTCCACCAGTTATGCTATAAATTATTTGACTATTGGTTCCCATGTCTGGATCAACAGCGGCCACTGTGTGAATAATTGCTGGTTCATGATTTTCAGGTACCATCAATGAAAGACACGATTCATGTTTAAACTTTGGAATATGATCATTAACATCTAAAACTCCTACTTCCAGTGTTACTACATCAGTTACCATTTTTACTTTATCAGTTGCATAAATAGGAAAAGTATAATGAGATTTTTGCTCTCGATCTAAATGATTCTTAAGAGTTACTATGCCAAGGTCTTCATCTATTTGGAAACAGTTTTCAGCTATGCCTTCAGGTATGCTGTATAGTATTTCTAAAATAAAATTATAAAATTTCATAATAAAAACAAATTATTTATTATTAATTAAAGAACAATTAGAAAAAGAAATTATACACGCACAGGGTGATAAATTTACCATAAACCACTCAAATACTCACAAAATAAGTACAAAATCGGGAAAACATTTTTTGTTTCATATATTTCTTGATTTATTAGCTATACATTACTTTTTAGAATTACCCCTTATAACTTAATAGAGTATTAACTTAATTATTTAAAATTTCAACATACATATTTAACTAGCTTATAAAATAGATAATGATGTAATTGAAAAAAAGTTCGATAACAACTTTTGAACCAGTAATTCAAAAGTTATTAACAATTTAAAATAATGATAGGAGGTGATAAATGGGCGCTGCCATTTTGATTATTAGTCATTTTCTGATCATACTTAATTTTAATTTAAAGGATAATTTTAAAAACTAATTATTAGCTGATAAATTAAGAAACATACGTAACTAAAAAAAAGCAAAATTTATAAATTCAAGCGATTGACTATTTATTTATACAATAGTCAACATAATTGTATTTATTTTTAGAGTAATCGAGTGGTTTATGATAAACCGATTATCCTATATATATATATCAATACTTACTGTTGTTGGTAGAACTAGCAGATACTTTGGCCACAAAATTATCTATAGGAGCGTCTTCTGAAATATTTGCATTGTAATATTTGTGAGCAAATTGAATAGTTTGATCGCTATTGGATGTAAAAGAAACGTCTAACACTAAGTATGAGTATCTTGCTGGTGTACCTCTATCAGCTACTGATATGTTCAATGTATGATCCATATAATCAGGTGACCTAGCCAATACTAACACGCCCGAATTATACCCTATGTTGAACACCCCCTTTTCATTTCCCGAACTTATAGTGTATATTAATTGACCGTTGTCTTTGGAATCGTAATCAACAGCAATCACACGACATAACTGATTACCAGGTCGGGTTGATGAATCAACATATAGTTTTTTAAACATAGGTGAAACAATATTTGGACTATTGTCATTAATGTCTTGAACAATTATTCTGGCTGTCAAGTCAGTATACAATCTTTCTGAAACGTTTAAAGCTTGATCTGTTGCGCGGATAACTAAAATATATTCACTGATAGATTCAAAATCTAGTTGGTCCATTAGAGTTAACATTCCTGTAAAAGGATCTAACGAAAACACTTCAACAGGCCATTGCTGGGTAATTGAATATCGAATCTCAGAGTTAGCCTCTGTGTCAGCATCAGTAGCAGTGAAGTTATAAACAATGGATCCAACCACAGAGTCTTCGGGTATGGTAAGTGTTATTGGATCTGCCGGCCATTTTGGCGCATTATCATTGACATCTAAAATTTCCACCCTCACCGAAACTGAACTGCTTTGAGGGTTTGTACTGGTGCCAGTGTCAAGTGCATTTACTTCCATTTCATAAATAGATTTTATTTCTCTATCAACTCTTCCAGCTATAATTAAAGCGCCCGTACTTCTATCTAAATCAAACACATGTTGACTTACATCAGAATGCCTTAGCGTGTACTTGACCTGACCACGGCCAGCTGAAGCAGCACCAACTCCTTCTGAGCAAGCTATGCGGCCTGCTGTACTACCAATGACAGAGTCTTCTTTAACCTAAAAAAAATCCAAGTTCGTATGATTTATTAATATTAATTAACACAAAATAGATTATAGCGATCATTTATGCATATTACATAATAATTTATTTACTATTAACTTCAACTTCCAATAATTTTTTTCATATCGAAAATTAATTTCATTTTAAATCAATTAATTATACAGATTTATTAATAATTATACTTGTTCAATGAACAAATTTAATAGGTCAACCACGTTTATCGTTGTAATAATTCGCATGAAAGTTATGCTACAAACGTTGGTCACGTGCTACAGAATTAAATAGAAGAAATTTTTATTAAGAATAAATCGATGGATTTACGAAGGTAATCGATGACCAGTTATCAGTAAAGATAGGAGGCATAACGTGAGATAATGACGATTAGCTATATTTTCTGTTCGAGATTTTCAGAAACTCAGAATGTATAGACTGTAATCACTTAATTAAATCGATCTAATTTAATAACGTAAATCTTGCGAAGAATTATTTATATATGCAAGCATTGTTTGTGACTAATTATATATCTGATTTAATTCAACTGAAAAAAATTATTCACGAAAAATGTATAAAGGAAAGTTGTATTGTTTTAAATTAAACCACGACTGAAAATTGACACTTATTAGAATGAAAAAGACAAACCAATAAACAAACTTGTACATCGTGTGTAAGTAAAATACAAAATCTTGGCTGTTATTCTTTTTTCAGGTAAATAATTTATATTTTATTTACATAACAAAATTAAAAATTTTGAAATGTATCTTATAAATAAGTAAAAAAATCAAATGGACAAAAAGTGAATTCATTAGACTCAAACACAAAGTCAATAATATGTACCCTGTTTCAGTTGAATTACATAAGCGTTATTCTTTATTTCAATATAGTCGGTGTTTGCTATTCTCGGCTGTATAAACCAGTTATAATTTTTCAACTAAATACATTTTATTTAACTTTCATTAGAATTTTCTCGTTTTTAGTCACCTTTATTTTAATTATAATTTTTGAAAAAATTACCCAGGTGTAATATAATGACAATCTCAAAAGTTTTGAATATCTTAGAATACTTTGCTTACAAAACTGTAGAGAATGACACAATTAGTATCGGGACTACTATCTCTGCATGTCGTCCATTGTTTATTTATATCCTCGAAATAATCTAATTTATTTTTAACCAACGAGTTTACGTAGAATGTAATAACAACAATAAGCTGCATTTTATTTTCAGTAGAAAAAATTTTAAAATGCGATTCAGAGACATTTAAATTTATTACCCGATGAAAAATTAGTCCACAAAAGCGTTCCAGCAACTGGTTATACGGGGGAGTTCTATTCAGTCTGACCGAAGATTACTAAATTTTGTCTGGGAATTTATTTTATTTCATTCAAAGAGCTTAATAATAACAGAAATTCATTTTTATCATTAATTTACACCCAGAGAAAAACCTCGATCTATATAATAAATTCATTGTTCAATTTGATAAATATATCATTACTATTGAATCAATGATATATTTATCAATATGATATTTTTTTTTCTTGTCTTGAATAATAATTATTTATAAGAATAGTTATTTTGTTCGTATTAATAAAACATTATCATAAATCCTTGATAAAATTTCTCTTTCAATTTTGATTGAGGTTTTTCTTTGGGTGTAGTGTTTTACGGTTGATAGGAACGCAACGTTATTTTATTTACAAAAATTTACAAATGAACGCTTGGTAGAACACTTTAAAAAAGACTATAAATATATTATGGGTATTCTATGAAAGAAGGAAGATAATTACTTGGAATACAAGACTAGAGCTGGTGAAAGTAGGTCTGTTATCGTTCAGATCCAATACTTCAACCCTGAGCATCCTAATAGTTTGTTTTGGTGGATATCCATTATCTGTGGCAGCTACTGATAATCTGTACATGGACTTTTCTTCATGATCCAATGACACTTTAGTTCTTATGATTCCGCTAATACGGTCTATGAAAAATTCACCATTTCCATCGGAGTCGCGACCTATTTCAATCAATATTAATAATTATGTTACATTAATATAAAATAACAATATCGGTTGACAATTAATTGACACATTTTATGAAACAATCAACACCAAACATCAATATGGAAATAATAAATAGAAAATCTGTATGTTAGATATACAAGTATAATATCTTACCTTTAAGAATTGAATAGGTGATCGTAGCGTTACTACCTTGATCGGGATCTGTAGCTTTAATAGTAACTACTTCCACGCCAGGAGGCTGTTGTTCTCTTACGGCTACAACATCCTGCTGAGGATCTATGATGACGGGAGCGTTGTCGTTAACGTCCGTTACGGCCACCTTAACCTTCACACGTTTGCTACGGGCCCTGACTCCGCCGTCCTGGTCCTTGGCTTCAACAATTATTTCATGCAATGCTCGAGATTCCCGATCTAATGGTTCCTTAGTACTCAATTCACCTACATAATGACAAACACGGTTTTTTATTTAAAAATTATTTGAATAATATTTATAGTAATGTATTTGATCAAGTCACTGGATTAGAAACTTATACGGATTTGTTTGTGATAAACTTTCCATCACGATTAGGTTAACTCATTATTTGCGGTATTTTAAGGGGGAACGTTTGCTATTTTTTATCATGATTATTAAGTGATCTTATTGTTCATTTTTTTAACTTTCCACGAGCATTTTTCTTATATTTACATTTACTTAATTACTGATGTAAGGTTTATTGCGTAAATATTGGAACTTAAATATAACGCAAACACACCAATATTTATACAAGTGGTCGGGTTATAATACTTAGATAATAATAACAACAAAATCAACTCCATATAGAAAAAACACAAAGACGAGAGTGTTTATAAATGGCATTTTGGTGTTTGTTTGTGATCGGTATACACACATATTTAATGTCTACATATTTGTATGTATTAGTATATTTAAAAAAATACTAAAACTGAATAGGGGAATAATAGCTATGCAAGTCAGTGAAAGAATGCATGGTTTGCTTCGTGTCCTTTAAGACATAAAGTAAAAGCATTTAAAATCGCTTTGCATTAATTAAAAAAACAAAGCGACCTACCCAAGTACACACAATATCGCCAGTTTTGTGGGTTACATATAATACAGGATTAATATTTCGTATGTTTTTAATGATCGATGCAATCAGATGTTGGTTGGTTGGTCAACGGTAATGAGTAAAAAAATAAACTGCAGTGGACAATCGTCTTATAGAATAACGCGTTTTAGTTGTGTTCTCTGCTACGAGCGTAGGCAGCCGTTTAATTAACATCCAAGCACGAGGAGCCCACGAGAAGTGAAAGAAGGAGGAGATGACGACGGCAATGATGATTTGGTCTTTCAGCATAACATAACACAAACCAATTTCAGATGGAACATTCATTGTTCGCGCTACGATTCAATATATTATTATTATGTACAAACGCGTATAATTAACATTTTCACTGTTTTTATAGCCTCCTGTTAAAATAATAACAATATAATATGTTTGTACCGGTATTTATTATATAAACTACACGATTGAAACTCGTATACATTCATAAGAACTCAATCATTTGGTAAACAAATTGAATAAACTTAGTGAACTGACACAAAACTTTCTAAAATAAGTTTTAATTTCAAAATTTTATTTAGTATGGACAGTAATAAACTTATATCAAATAGATAAAAACAAAGAGCTAAGTATAACAACTTCGTCTTATAATAAACACTTTAGTTTTATAAAAATACATTTAACAACAAATATAAAACATAGTAGAAAAACAAGACGATCATTACACGCGCCTAGTACGATAGAGATACGCGGAGCTGTTATTAATCGTTATGGTCACGAAACTTGATTGTAATATTATGATAATAAATAAAGTGTATTCACTAATAATGTAAATAAATTATATATTGTAAATGAATTCCATGTAGAAACACTACCGATTATACTGAAAATATGAACTCTCAAATTAATATTTAATTTTGTCTGAATTAAATCTTTCGAAACTGTGCCGTTTTAGTTTTTAATCAGCGAGTGATACTTATCGAGGTTGTGGGGGCGTATCTAACAGCTGTCTGTCAGGTTTTTTGATGTTTTGTCGGCTTTAATGACGACTTTTCTAACGCTATACGTTTTATATGAGTGAGTTTCGTGATCGCGATGCGTTTACTTTAACAACCTACCGAAATGTTTTTATTCATATTTTAAAAAATCGATTTTTTTTTTTTGTTGGTACTTGGATGTTCAAAATAAGAATAAACATCGACTATGCTACAAAGTTATTCACCAAAAATAGAGGTTCACCTATTATTTTTTTTATCTTGTACTGCTGTCGGCAATCGCGTGTAATAAGGAGCTGCTGGAGTAACTCGGATGTCTGGTAAAGAGCAGTCGGTACTCGGTAGGTCTTTATACGGGCCTCGGGGTGATCGAAAGACCTCAAGGACTCACAGATTGTTTTTCATTGGGATTTTTACCATCCGCCGCAGTTCAGTCCGGCTGCTGCGTTACACACTAAAATATTTAATTTTCGGTGAGATTTGGTCAGCTGTAAATCATTATAGACTCCGAGTGCTGTCTATGTAATACACTAAATCTAGTATCCACACCGAATATAATAACTATATTATAATATATTTTATTATAACACAGCGGGTACACTAGGCCCTCAATCTTGTAACATGCGAACCAAACACGCACAAAACTCGAGAAATAATAATAATACATATTATTGTTTTCATTTTTTCAGACAAAATAATGAAAAATTATATTGCTATTGTATGGTGACTTTTAACCTGCCATTTAGAAATACCATACGTTCAAACTAGTGAAACAACCCCTCCAACGAACTAATTTAGAGTTTTTTTCGATAATGATTAACATCATAGCATTAAAAAAAAAAAACGGAAAACAACAAGTTTTTGATGAAATGAAACACTTCTATCAAACAAAAAAATGTGTTATACTGATGCGTTGGTTATACGCTTCTATCCTTTTTGTGATCCGAGTTTTTAAGTTAGTTTTGCGCGTAAAAGTGGTAGCATTAGATTATGAAGGTATTAAATATACTTATTACTGAACACTGCCGCATGAAATAAAAAAAATTACTGGACATTGTATTTTATTCTTGAGTGCATTTGGAATATAGAAGGAACATTCTAAGTAGTCAAAGTAACCTGACAAATGATAAATAATAATAATAACGAAAAATGTAGGAATGGTTATAATATGACAAGTATTTCTATTCAGTTTGTTTATTCTCGTGTTAGGTGTCAATCAAATGCGAAGGTACATAAAAGCTTGGCTGGTTCTAAAGCGACTAGTCATTGAACGCACTAGAAAGAAAAACAGAACAAACGACAGACCTCTTGAACGCTCAGCGCCTTTTGCTTTGGCCCGGAAGCGTCGGGTACATGTACAATGGCCCATATTATGATCATCACGGTGCCTGTATCGTTAAAATATTTATTATTATAATGCATACACGTATTTTTATTAAGTACATTAGGCACTGAAAGAATTATAGCAGCAAAATACTACAATGTATTTGTATAAATGACGGTAATTATCAATTAATATAATAAACTATTATACACACGCGATATGAAACAAAAAACATCGTGTGTATACTCGCGTCTAAGCGGGTCCAGCCATGAGATGTATTGTATATTAAGAGGAATAACATCATACCAAGCGAATTAATTATAAACGTCAACTCTGTTCGGACAAAAGTAAGTTATCGAAGTAATTATGCCGTTCGTCGAACACGGCCGGAAGTGTCGTAACTTTATTTGGTCTAACAAATTAATCGCGTTGGGTGTGTAAAGTGCCGGCTGGATAAAAAAAACTTACAACAGCAGATATCAATGTCATCGGTGCGGTCATTGTATCCATAAGGCTAAAGTGTTTCATACAAAGAGTTAATCAAATTTCGTTTAAGTATTCAACCCACGCGTCAAATGTTTACAAATTTAGGCACAATTGATTTGTTAAAGAACCGACCTGACAGTTTTTAATTATTTCGTATGAAAACCCCCGCGTGTGATTATTTTAGCGTCACTCTAACTGTTTGTAATTATAACGCCGCATGAGACTTCAGAGTTGGTATTTTTTCTTTAGTATATTTCTTTTCTGAAATATGACAAAACATTACTGATCTAATCGCAAATATAATAGCCGTAAACTTTTTTTTTCGGCTACTAAACAGTCAACACGAGCAATAATCGATCAAGTTTTACTTAAGTACACAAGTTAGAAGAATTGTGTAATCATTTAATGTGTACGATGCGCTAACTAAGTTTCTATATATATATTTCCATGTCATAACGAACACTATGGGTTATTTTTCGATTGACAAGTGCTGTCTACGCGTGAATTGGAATTGACATATTATAATTACTCTTAACTCAAATGACTAATGGGTAGTTTATTATTAGATAAATCACAAATGACGTCAGTGAATATGAAAGTGGACCATGTCTGATTAAATATTACAGATCGATAGAATAGTGTCAATGACTTACCCGAGTACAGGTTGATGTTGAAACTCGAGTTGGCGGGTAAAAGCGAATACCGGATCAGCGCATTATCGCTGGCATCTCGGTCTGTGGCGAATACGGTTCCGAACACAGTGGCGATAGGCCGGTTTTCTTCAACGTGAAACTCATAGTGATCCCTGTCGAACTCGGGGTCGTTATCGTTGACGTCTGCGACGGTGATCACCACTATGACAGTAGCGGCAAGCGCGCTGGGAGATCCGTTGTCCGTTGCTACCACCGTCAGCTCGTACGTGTCGCGTGTTTCCCGATCCAGCGGAGCTTTGACGTACACCCATCCTGTGTTGGGATGTATGTCCAGAGTTTCGCCATCACCACTGGATACTTTGTACGAAATTCTGGCATTGTTTCCGCTATCGCCGTCCAGTGCAGTAACTTGAACAATCTGTAAAAACCATACATTTGTTAATTTATGTCAACGTTAAACAAGTCGTTGTTAGTTTCACAGCTCAATAGTTAAGTATATTTGCAAATATTAAGAATTATTGTCTGGTCTGTGTGATTCTAACACGATTATTCATGCCGAGACTTACGAATCTCAACGGTGGCGTTGAATGCAATGTAAAACGTCGTTCGACGACAGTCATAAATCAACAGCAACACCCGAACACTACAGGGTTTCGGTCGTGGGTAGATTACATTTTTTTTTTTTTTATGATAAAGAATTCATCGTCTCAGAATGGCGACGATTAAAACGAATTGAAAAATTTTATCATCGCTAAATAATTATACTATTGTCTTGACGATTTAGTTTAAACGTACTCACAATACTCGTAGGTATTATCATAGATAGGTGATTACTGAGTACATTCAACTTGTACCAATAAAAGCACACATACATTATAATAATAGTATGATTATGTGAATTATACGCGATGAGAACGATGACCGAGATGTTGATCTACTAGATCGTCAAGGTGGCCATGGAGGACCAACGCACGCGCTCTATGCTCCGGCGACAAACAACGGCATTCTCGTGCATGAACTCGACCCCGGGACCCACGGGGGGACCTAACGCGCACACCATCAATCACTGGTTCGGCTGGTGACGAGTAATAATTACTATCGGAACGCAGTTGTGCCAACAATGACGTATTGTTCGCGCCTCTGTTGGGGGCCTCGACACCCCCCTGCGCGCAAACCTCTACCCAAAATCATCAAAAGCGTTTTTTTATATAATACCCCCGAAGTGTTCAGCGTCTCTCATCTCCAGTGACGCTCTTATTATGCGAGACACAATTGTTTACGTGTAAGGGCTGACCGCGGGGCACGAAAATATTAAATGCGGTGCCCGCGAGAATCAAATCATTAACCCCTTCCAGTGCTTATTGTACACGTTCATAGATTATCTGTCGTTACATTGTGTTTATTATTGTTGTTGTTGTTACTATTGCTTCCCCGTGATAATATTATTAACTAGCCGCCGTTTATTGTTTAATTGGTTCCACAGAGGCAGCGTTTCTTTCGACCGATTTCTTGTCCGCTACATTCGATCATTACACTATTGGAATTGTCCTATCGGCAAAAACGTTTAAAAATTCTTTGACGAATGCGTCCGAGAAAAAAACGTGTTTGTTTAACTCAACAAAACGTCATTGCACTATCTGTAAAAACCCATTGTTATGGTCCACGATGTGTACAACTCACCAGGTTAATTAACAGTCGGATCGAATGAATATTCAATGTATTTGTTGGGGTCGCGAGTGGTGTCTTACCAATCCGTTATGCGAAAATGATCCAGGCACACGAGAACCACCGCAGAGGATCTACACGACTGACCGCCTCATCTCAGATTGATCATAGTCGTCGCTCACCCGTTTTTCCCTATCGCATTGCACACCGTTATTAATTAATGAGTTTCGTTCGTGACACACGACGTGGGAAACGAATACGGGTTCGATCGACCCACCGAAGCGTATGGTCATTGGCTTATTTTCTACTTAGCAAAGAGAATAAGAACATACAATATCAAACACAATTAAAACGCTTCGTCGCGACAAGTAATTAAAGCCGATTCTTGGAAAAAGTCAGCTAATTACTGATCATAATAAGTTTACCGTGTGAGAATGATTAAACGATATACTAATTCTATAATGACCTATAGAGTTCAAAACTGTATTAATGACCAGATTGTAGTTTTACATAGCCCCTGCGTTCAAAAACGTTTAATTTGGGCATAACTCAATCGGTCTGCATAATAACTAACCATAGTAATAATATTATTACTATGGTCGATAACAAGGTAACAGCATCGCTTAATGACAATTTGTTTAATTTGCCCACCTGAGAATTAACTGGCAACGACTCCAAGATTGTGGCGGCGTAATGCTGTCGCTCAAACACTGGCGGATTGTCGTTGATGTCTTGCACATCAATAAGCAGAGTCATATTGTCCGATAGTGAGGGTACACCTGAGTCTCTGGCTACCACGGTTACCGTCAACCTGTGTACCACCTCATAGTCTAAACCGTGGATCAGACTGATTGTACCACGGTTGTAATCCACCGTGAAGTAAGACGGTTCTTGAGTGGAAGTCACGATTTCGTAGTGTACTTTTCCATTAGCGCCAGAATCTGGATCGGAGGCATGTGCAGTGTATATGGCTGAACCGATGGCAACGTTTTCCGGTATGGCTATCCGCACAGAACTTGAATCGAATTTGGGAGGATTGTCATTAACATCTTCAACTATTACATTAACCTGAAAATATAACAAAAATGACGTGTAAATGAAACATAATAAATTTGACAAGGATATAATTGATTTTTTTTTTATGAATGCATTCAGAATAGCGTAAGATGTTTTTTGTTTTATCTTAATTTTTTTCAACTTTATGAGCCATGAGACTATAATGTTCAATTTAGTCATAGATTAGTTATTGAATGTATAAGCACTGTTGTACGATTCCAAATCATCGGTTGGGTTGTACACGCCGTGTGCTTAGACGTCGGAGGTTTCAAGTAAGATTCGTTTTATTGCCGACAATGCGTTTGAATATACTCTACTGAGATTTGCGCATTGACCATTAAATCAACACAAACTCATAAATTTCCCTCTAGCAGCACTGGGTCGATATTTAAACGATTTTACAACTGATCCGGAGCTCTAAGAGGGCACAGAGAAAAATACATACGAAATGGGTACTACTTACATAAGTACCAGGTATATGGGTAACAAAAGGTTATTACGATACATACTTGAGTGTGTGCGCCATAATGTTTGCTAGTCTCAGAATACGCTTTGACGTCAAGCAAGACTGTCTTGAACGATTCGTGGTCCAATGCTGCTGTAGTTTTGATAACGCCTTTTACGGGATCTATGCTAAAATATTCGTCGGCTTCTTCGGAATGTATTGCATACCTTACCGATTCAGAATCTTCTAAATCTAAAATGTCAAAAAAATAATTACAATCAAAACTCCCAAGAGAAATAATAACAATAAAAAGATTGAAAATGAAATAAAAGTCTACGGTTGAATTGTTTTTCTATATAAATTATATAAAATTATAACTAGCACGATTATCTAATATGGAAAATCATAAGTAAAAATATGTGACAAACGTAAAAATAAAGAATCATATGATATGTTTGGCAAAAAGAAAAAAACATCAACCGGTTATTCTACTGTGACATACAAATCAATCAATCAGATTGCTAGTTGTTACGGAAGTACGTGCAATTTATTATATTTGCAGAAGGATGGGAGTTAAATATTTAATTAAACAGCTGTTTAAAAACAAATAGAAAAAACGGTTGCCCTCTAGTAGCAATTTGCAAAAATATACTTTGTCAGAACGTCGTAAAAAAAAAAAAACGGCGGCGATTCTACATAAATCCAATACACATCATGCCATACGATTTATTGTGCATTTTTT